>NC_025998.2:61464453-61707998 GCF_000442705.2 Elaeis guineensis
AAAAAGAAACCCTAGAAAAAGAAAGAACCCTATTAAAACCCCTACTCTAACTAGCTTCATCGCAAACCTAGAAGGGATGCTTAGCTAGACATGATCTAAATCTACTTGCAAAATTTAAATGCAGAAAAATAAACTATCCTAATTTCATAAATTAAACTACCTAATTGCATAAATTTAAACTGCATAATTTAACAACCTAATTGCATAAAATTAAATTGCATAAATTAAACTAACTATCCTAATTGCAAGAAAAATAAATTGCATAATGTAAGAGATAAAATTACATAAAAAAGATTTTATAAAAAAAATTATATAAAAACCTCAAAGCTCGAGGCTTGAGAAGAAATCTAAAAACCCCATCTAGGGTACAAGCTTCGGCAAGGCCAGACTTCTTAAAACAAGGGCCTTGGGGGCTTTTTATAGGCATTTGGGGGTTATAAAGTAAAGCGAAAATTTAGTGCAGGGGCAAAATGGTAATTTAAAACTTTTTCAAAATTACTATTTTACAGTGAAATTATTAATTAATCTCATTAATTAATACTAATTAACCCTACACTAGGATCTAAATGTGATACAACAGCATGCATTTAAATTTGAAATTCAAATTTGAATTAGTAAACATTTTACAATGCTGTGTTCAGAACACATCACCTTTTGCGGGTAGTCGATCACCGCAATCTGATCACCATCGGGGGGCTCTGATCATCACATCACAGCCACACAAATGTCTGGCCTCTACGGATCGTCCACACGAAGCTCCCCATCTGATCAGCTCCTTACGAATGCTAGTTCGTGATTTCACCCTTTTGATGGCAGATGTTGATCGAACTCCTTCGATCGATGTGTGTCGACTTCTCGGATGCTCTGGATCATCTGCACAGTTGCTTGAGAGGCTGATGGATCTCTCCCTAAAATTTGGTGGACTCACGACACTCGTGGCACACCAATCTCACTTCCCGAACCCTAGGTAGAAACCCTAGGGTACACACCAAAAACCCTATGCCCAATTTTCTCTCTTTCTTTCTTTTTCTCTCGAAAGGTTTTGGACCTTCACCTTGCACAGAAGCCTTCCTCACACCCCAAAGTTTCTCTCCTAAAATTTTTATGCACGTCCCACCTTTCTCCTCTTTTTAAAACAACATCGAACGTGTCTTATTCGCGTGAGAGGATAAAGATAAGAGGTTACACATTTGAATTCAAATCAAATTTGAATTCAAACGAAAACCAACTTATCCGTATCCTTTGGGTGTGAGAAGAGAAGGGGCGTGGCTCTTTGTGTGTGAAAATATTCATGAGAAACCTTTTCTCGTGTAAGTAATGTGGCGCACAAAATGGATAAGGATGAAAGGGCAAGTGATAAGTTATCCATTCAAATTCAAACATGCTTTGAATTTGAATGGCTAACTAATTATTTTATCCATCCATATGGCACACAAATGAGGGTGTGTGGAAGGGTTTTGCATGAGAAAAATTTCACGAGAAGTTTCTTCTCGTGAATACAAATGGGTGCAATGAAGTTGGGTGTCGCAGAGAATTTAAAACAAGGTGGTTTGATTCAAATTGAGCCAACCTAGTTTAAAATAAGTTAAGCACAATTAGACCAGATTAAACCCAACATAATTAGGCTTAATTAGGCTCAATAAAATCCTAATCAAATTAGGAATTAACTAAACCTAACCCCTGATCAAATCAGGGACTAAACCACCTTAGCGATTAGGTCAACATTTAACCTAATCGGGTCAATCCAAACTGAATCCAATTCAATTGGACTTTATCCAAAAATAATTACTCAATCAAATTGAGTTAATTAGTGATTAAATCACTAATTAAACCTCTCATAAATATTGAGTCCAAATCCGATGGGCAATCAGGCATCAGAGACCATCGATAAGAAATCCTGATCAAAGAGTTCAAATTTCAAATTCAAAATTTGAAATTCAAAATTTTGACCCCGATACCCAAAATATGTGGAACTCATGATTAGAGAATCCTAATTCTCAATCATAGAGTCCCAGATAGATAAGACTCATAATCAGCCATCAGATCAGAAAGGAACCTCTAATGTGTGTGATCCCGCAGGTTCGAACCTAAGCCGGTAGCACAGGAACCAATTTCTGTACTAATCGAAGTGACCATGTAGCAATGGTACTCGATGATCGGATAGGTCGAATAATCACAATCACAACATTCAGAACCTACGTGAATATGGTTACCGTATAATTCATCCCTTTTGACCCCTGTGTTTAGGATGACTCAGGGTTAAACTGTCAACCCTAATGAGATCATCCGAATCGTGCTCAACTCAATTAGTCCTGTGACTCCTCACTAGGACTCCCCTGGCCAAGGTTTTGCTAAATTGAAACACGACTGTACACAGCTCCTAAACTGGAGTGGTCAATCCTATCTTGACACACGCACCGACAAGTCAAGTACTTGACTACACCCAGCAGCCTTCCGTCACTGAATTAGAAATTCAGGTAGTCCAGTGCCTAAGTGCAGTGAGTTGTTTGCAAGTCACCGTGGCGGTCTCAGGTCGGAGGGACATTTATACCCATAACCCATCGGAGCAAATCTTGATAGTAGAAATTGCTCTGGAGTTGGTCACGTTCAGTGCAGATGTACCATTACATCTCACCTGTATGCCATACCAGTGTCTCCACACTCATTGGTTATGAGGACAACCAACCCATATGGCACACAACGACCTATGCTCGATAAACGTTGTCGTCCTTGGTAACAACATATCATTTGGTCGCGAACATGTTTAAGGACTAAGCGACAAATCCTCCTTTGTCGAGTCTAAATAGTCCTAAGGACTTCACCACAACACAGGAGTTCATTAGAAGATGAAACATTTGTGATGAAAAAATATCAAAATAACTTTTATTTATTTATAATTCATGTACTAATACAAAAGGAGCACAACCGTCAACAGGCTGACGATTGGCTTTGGGACACTATTCCCAACAATCTCCCACTTGGCCTAAAGCCTATCGGTGCAGTATCTAATACCCATCTTCGACTTGTAGTCATTGAACTCCTTCACCGCAATGGCTTTAGTGAATGGGTCGGCCAGGTTTTCCTTCCCATCGATCTTCTGAAGGTCGACGTCACCTCGATCCATGATCTCCCAGATGAGATGGTAGCGGCGCAGAATATGCTTCGTCCGCTGGTGTGCCTTTGGTTCCTTCGCCTGAGCAATGGCTCCAGAGCTGTTGCAGTAGAGCAGAACTGGACCAACAAGGGAGGGTGCTACTCCGAGCTCGGTGATGAATTTTCTCAGCCACACCGCTTCTTTGGCAGCATCTGATGCAGCAATATACTCCGCCTCACATACTGAATCAGCCACAGTGTGCTGCTTGAAACTCTTCCAGCAGACAGCCCCACCATAAAGGGTAAAAATAAATCCTGACACACTCTTGCTATCATCGCAATCAGACTGGAAACTAGAGTCTGTAAATCCTATAAGTCTCAAGTCTGATTCACCATATATAAGCCACTGGTCCTTAGTATTTCTTAAATACTTCAGGATGGTTTTAACAACCTTCCAGTAATTCTCTCCTGGATCATATTGGTATCTACTCACTACCCCTAGTAAGTATGCCACATCTGGTCGTGTACATGTCATGGCGTACATGATAAATCCCACTGTGGAAGCATATGGAATCCTTCCCATACGCTCTCTCTCTTGAGGTGTTGTCGGACAATCCCTCTTCGAGAGAGAAATTCCATGGCCTATCAGTAGATAGCCTTTCTTGAAATTTTCCATACTGAACCTTTTCAGCATAGTATCAATGTACGTGGACTGGGATAAGCCAAGCAACTTTTTGGATCTATCCCTATAGATCCTCATCCCTAGGATGTAGGAAGCTTCTCTCAGATCCTTCATGGAGAATTGTGACGATAGCCAAATCTTTATTCCCTATAATGCAGGGACATCATTCTCGATTAAGAGAATGTCATCCACATACAATACAAGAAATACTACTACTGGACCATTAGCCCACTTATAAATGCAGGGCTCTTCTCCGTTCTTAACGAAGCCATACGTTTTGATCGTCCTATCAAAACGTATGTTCCAACTCTGAGATGCCTACTTAAGTCCATAAATGGACCTCTGTAGCTTGCACACCTTAGACTCATCTGTGGATGTGAACCCTTCAGGTTGTATCATATACACCTCTTCGTCCAGCTCTCCATTTAGGAAAGCTGTCTTCACATCCATCTGCCAGATTTCAAAGTCCAGATGGGCAGCTATCGCAAGCATAATCCGAATGGATTTGAGCATTGCCACAGGAGAAAATATCTCGTCATAGTCTATACCATAACGTTGATGATATCCCTTGGCAACCAGACGGGCTTTATAGGTGTCCACCTTTCCGTCTGCGCCCCTCTTCCTTTTGAAGACCCATTTACACCCTATGGGTTTTACTCCTTTGGGTGGGTCAACCAATGTCCACACATCGTTGACCTTCATGGACTCCATTTTGAATTTCATGGCCTCTAGCCATTTCTCAGAGTCAGGTCTCTGCATTGCATCCATGTAGGTGATCGGATCCTCATCATTTTCATCAAGTTCGACAGGATCACCATCCCGGACCAAGAAACTATAGTATCTGTCCGGTTGATGTGGTACTCTACCAGACCGCCTTAAGGGTGCATAATCAATGGGCTCCGGATCTGATCTAATCAAATCCGGTTCAGGTTCAGTAACATGTGTCGATTTTTCACCTGTCAAACTTCGTCAAGTTTGACTTTAGAGGCAATAGTTCCTTCACTAAGGAACTCCTTTTCTAAAAAGATTGCCTTAAGGCTGACAAACACCTTTTGCTCATCAGCAAGGTAGAAATAATACCCTTTGGTCTCTTTTGGGTATCCTATAAAATTACACTTGTCAGATCTAGGTCCAAGCTTGTCTGTAATTAAACGTTTAACATAAGCCGGACACCCCCAAACCCTAAGGTGCGAGAGTACTGGCTTACATCCTATCCATATCTCATATGGCGTTTTGGCTACAGACTTACTCGGAACTCTATTTAGAAGGTAACAAGCCGATTCGAGCGCATATCCCCAAAGGGAGATTGGCAGACCAGCAAACCCCATCATGGATCGAACCATGTCTAATTGGATCCGATTCCTCTTTTCAGACACACCATTATGCTGTGGTGTTCCAGGAGGAGTCCACTGAGAGAGAATCCCATTCTCCCCTAGATCGTCAGAAACTCATTGGAAAGGTATTCACCTCCTCGATCAGATCGAAGAGTTTTAATACACTTCCCAGTTTATTTTTCTACCTCATTTCAGAATAGTTTGAACATTTCAAATGATTCCGACTTATGCTTCATTAAATCGACATACCCATACCTAGGTAGGTCGTCTGTGAAGGTTATGAAGTAGAAAAATTCACCTCTTGCACTTGAGCTCATGGGTCCACATACATCAGAATGTACCAGACCTAAGAGTTCACTGGCTCGCTCACCTTTTCCAATAAAAGATGACTTGGTCATCTTCCCAAGAAGACAGGACTCACAGGTTGGAAGTGATTCACAATCACTAACTTCAAGAATTCCTTCTTGAGCCAACCTGTTTATCCTGTTCTTATTGATATGACCTAGCCTACAGTGCCAAAGGTAGACTTCTGACACATTATCTATTCTAGAGCGTTTACCGAAGTTTTGAACCACATTAACAGGCTGTGATAGTAAGTAAATTCTATTATTTAATTGTCCAACAAATATTGTAACACCATTCAAAATGATATTGCAAATATTTCTTTTTATTAAAAAATCATAACCGTACATGGCCAAAAGGCCTACAGAAATAATATTTAATAAAAAACTTGGACAATAGTGACATTCACTCAGAATTATATTACGAGAATTGATTACAAGACTCATGATTCCTAAAGCTAGAACTGGAACTTTGCTTTCATCTCCAACGTTCAGGAACCTCTCGCCTTCATCAAATCTCCTATTGACCTGCAGACCCTGCATCGAATTACAAATATGATAAGGGCTTCCGGTATCCAATACCCAGGCAGTAGTATCACAAATCGAAAAGTTGCAAGGAGTTATCATATAATTACCTTGCTTTTTCTTTGGCCTGTTCGGGTCCAGGAAGGCAATGTATTGAGGACAGTTCCTCTTCCAATGCCCCTGCTTCTTGCAAAAGAAGCACTCCGCCTGGCTCTGGTCATGCTTGCGCTTCTTGGTCTAACCCTGTGCTACTGTCCCAGCATGAGATTGCACCTTCTTATTTTTCTTCTTCTTGTTCTTCTTCCCCTTCCCAAAGGGTTGACAACGAGAAGAAGACCCTCCCACTACATTCACCGACTCCTTATGGAGTTGGTGATCCTTCTCAAATTCTGCAGCAACCCCAACAATCCGTGGTAGTTTACTGCAGGCTTTGTCATTCAAAAATGAGTAAGGAATGGGAGGAAGGACTTGGGCAAAGAATTAAGGATCGCATCCTTACCGAGCTGCTCGTGCAGAGGAAAGCCCAATTTGCTTAGGTGCTCAATCATCTCGATCATGTACAGTACATGATCAGTGACTGAGGCCCCATCCCTCATCCGAGCATTGAAAATGGCACAACTAGTTTTGTGCCTTTCAACATCGTCAGGCGTGCCAAAGGAGTCGTTCAACATTTGAAGCATCTCCTGTGGCTGGGCGTTCTCAAACCTTCAGCTGAACTCGTCATTCATTGCTGCCAGCATAATACATCGAACGGTGGTGCGGTCATTGAGCCACTTCAAGTAAGTATCTCGGATTGCCTTACTAGCGTTCGGAGCTGGCTCCTCAGGTGCTGGATCCGTTACTACATAAAGGATCTGCTCATGCTCAAGGACGATTTTCAATTTTCGATACCAGCTATCGAAATTGGGTCCATGAGCTTGTCATTATCTAATAATGACCGGAGCGACAGGGTAGTGGCCATAGCTGCATAAAGGAAAATGAGACCTCTATTAGTACATAAATTAATACTAAAGACTTGGACTTTAGTCTAAAGTTTTTCCCAATATTTTTACGAACTGGTAGCCTCATCCTCCAATTCGAGGAATTACTTTAATTCCTTAATGGGTACTAGAATCCACACAGACTACACACGAGCCCAACTTTGGTTGGTCAATCCATGTGTATCTATGGGTAGGTTCTTAACCAGTTGTTTCTCTAAACAACTTCTAGTAATTGATTTTGCCCCAGAACCTAATCAGTAGGCTTTGGCCTTCACTGAAAAGATCTGGTTAGGTCCAACCATTAACATGACTTAATTTAGTGAATCAGACCAATAAATGATCAGGCCCGACTTTGACCGGCCAACCTAACCACCATCAGAAAGACTCAATCAAATTATCATATTATGAATAATAATTCCATTAGCCAATGAGCACCAGGCCTTTGGGCCTCCAATGATCATTGAACTAATGGACTCATTATCACTCACTTAATGGGAGGCTATGACTTAGTTATCATTATAACTTGATCATTTTAGGGACCTAATAATTTTGAGGATTTTATTAAAGAATAGTAGAGAAGAAATCATCCAGCCAATTTCAATCCTCCCACTGACTTCATCAAGTCAGATTAAAAAAGGATTTAATTAAAGCTGGCATTAGGATCACATAAATCAGTCACACTGATTTACCTAATGACATGGGTGAGCTCTAATCACCAAGTGATCTAATCAAAATCTAACTTACCAGATTGGCCAGGTAAGTGAGATCAGTGGTGGGGATTTGCCATTAACTCGTCAATGATCGAATCAATGCGAGTAGCTCCCGCTTAAGAACCACTGGTCAAAACTGTCGAACTTACCTTAGACACCAACCGGTTCATTAGTTTTAATTTTGATCAACTTAGTAAATAGGGCTCCACCGCGTAGCCATGAATTAAGTCCATCTTGGTCTAGTTAAAGACATGGACCCATTCAACTACAACTATTGAAGTTGAGTCTAGAGTATCCTTGACCTAATCTAATTCAACTTTTGATTAGATTTGACCAATTACTCCAATTAGTCCATTTTTTAAACTAACCTTAGGTCTAACCCAATTATGGACCTAATTCATCTAACCCATTGACCCAAAAGTTTATGCAATTGTCTTAGGTCTTAATTCACAATTCTAGACCTACTAGACAACACTTAATTCTTTTAATTAAGTACTTGGACTGATGGGTCAGGATTTGGCATTTCGAAAATAATTTTTAAATTTGAAAGATTTTATTTTCTATTCACCAAATGTGTTAACTCATTTCACAAACGGGTCAGCACATTTCATAAACAGCAATTCTATTGCTCATTTCATAACAGAAAATAACTCAAAATAAATCATAAATTTTTTTTTAGATCTAATCTAACACATTCATGATAAATTTCTTAATTAAGTCCTTTCGCTGCTTCATCGGCATGGGATATAATTGCATCGGCACCCCTACCGCCATAGGAGACCCCATCGAATGGGAAGAGAGGGCCTTTAAACCCTACTTTTCTCCTATGACCGGACGGCCATGGCAACCAACCCAATTAGATTACTTGCTACTTGGATCAAGTATATCTAAATATACCAATTTCAAAATTTAAATTTTGAATTTCAAATTTTAAATTTCAAATTTTAAATTTTAAATTTCAAATTTGAGATTTCAACCAAATTTCAAATTTCAAATTTTTAATCTTTGAATTTTAAATTTTGAATTTTGAATTTCAAATTTTGAATTTTGAATTTCAAATTTCAAATTTTGAATTTCAAATTTCAAATTTCAAATTTGAGATTTCAACCAAATTTCAAATTTCAAATTTTGAATTTTGAATTTCAAATTTCAAATTTCAAATTTCAAATTTGAAATTTTAACCAAATTTCAAATTTTAAATTTTGAATTTCAAATTTGAAACTTCTAACAAATTTTAAATTTCAAATTTCAAATTTCAAATTTCAAATCTTTTTGAATTTTGAATTTTGAATTTTGAATTTCAAATTTAAACTTATAGATTACACCTTAATCTACGCATGCATATGTATATCATATTCTAGAACCTGGCTCTGATACCATTTGAAGCGAAAATTTAGTGCAGGGGCAAAATGGTAATTTTAAAACTTTTTCAAAATTACTATTTTACAGTAGAATTATTAATTAATCTCATTAATTAATACTAATTAACCCTACACTAGGATCTAAATATGATACAACAGCATGTATTTAAATTTAAAATTCAAATTTGAATCAGTAAACATTTTACAGTGCTGTGTTCAGAACACATCACCTTTTGCGGGTAGTCGATCACCACAATCTGATCACCGTCTGGGGGCTCTGATCGTCACGTCGCAGCCACACAAATGTCTGGCCTCTGTGGATCATCCACATGAAGCTCCCATCTGATCAGCTCCTCATGAATGCTAGTTCGTGATTTCACCCTTTTGATGGCAGATATTGATCGAACTCCTTCGATCGATGTGTGCCGACTTTTTGGATGCTCCAGATTATCTGCACAGTTGCTTGAGAGGCTGATGGATCTCTCCCTAAAATTTGGTGGACTCATGACACTCGTGGCACACCAATCTCACTTCCCGAACCCTAGGTAGAAACCCTAGGGTACACACCAAAAACCCTGCACCTAATTTTCTCTCTTTTTTTTCTTTTTCTCTTGGAAGGTTTTGGACCTTCACCTTGTGCAGAAGCCTTCCTCACGCCCCAAAGTTTCTCTCCTAAAATTTTTACGCACGTCTCACATTTCTCCTCTTTTTAAAACAACGTCGAACGTGTCTTATCCGCGTGAGAGGATAAAGACAAGAGGTTACACATTTGAATTCAAATCAAATTTGAATTCAAACGAAAACCAACTTATCCCTATCCTTTTGGGCATGAGAAGAGAAGGGGCGTGGATCTTTGTGTGTGGAAAATATTTCATGAGAAACCTTTTCTCGTGTAAGTAATGTGGCGCACAAAATGGATAAGGATGAAAGGGCAAGTGATAAGTTATCCATTCAAATTCAAACATGCTTTAAATTTGAATGGCTAACTAATTATTTTATCCATCCATATGGCACACAAATTAGGGCGTGGGGAAGGGTTTTGCGTGAGAAAAATTTCACGAGAAGTTTCTTCTCGTGAATACAAATGGGTGCAAGGAAGTTGGGTGTCGCAGGGAATTTAAAACAAGGTGGTTTGATTCAAATTGAGCCAACCTAGTTTAAAATAGGTTAAGCACAATTAGACCAGATTAAACCTAACATAATTAGGCTTAATTAGGCTCAATAAAATCCTAATCAAATCAAAAATTAACTAAACCTAACCCCTGATCAAATCAGGAACTAAACCACCTTAGCGATTAGGTCAACATTTAACCTAATCGGGTCAATCCAAACTGAATCCAATTCAATTGGACTTGATCCAAAAATAATTACTCAATCAAATTGAGTTAATTAGTGATTAAATCACTAATTAAACCTCTCATAAATATTGAGTCCAAATTCGATGGGCAATCAGGCTTCAGAGACCATCGATATGAAACCCTGATCAAAGAGTTCAAATTTCAAATTCAAAATTTGAAATTCAAAATTTTGACCCCGGTACCCAAAATGTGTGGAACTCATGATTAGAGAATCTTAATTCTCAATCATAGAGTCCCAGATAGATAAGACTCATAATCAGCCATCAAATCAGAAAGGAACCTCTAATGTGTGTGACCCCGCAGGTTCGAACCTAAGCCGGTAGCACAGGAATCAATTTCTGTACTAATCGAAGTAACCATCTAGCAATGGTACCCGACGATCGGATAGATCGAATAATCGCAATCGCAACATTCAGAACCTACGTGAATATGGTTACCGTATAATTCATCCCTTTTGACCCCTGTGTTTAGGACGACTCAGGGTTAAACTGTCAACCCTGATGAGATCATCCAAATCGTGCTCAACTCAATTAGTCCTGTGACTCCTCACTAGGACTACCCTGGCCAAGGTTTTGCTAAATTGAAACACGACTGTACACAGCTCCGAAACTGGAGTGGTCAATCCCATCTTGACACACACACCAACAAGTCAAGTACTTGACTACACCCAGCAGCCTTCCGTCACTGAATTAGAAATTCAGGTAGTCTAGTGCCTAAGTGCAGTGAGTTGTTTGCAAGTCACCGTGGCAGTCTCAGGTCGGAGGGACATTTATACCCATATCCCATCGGAGCAAATCTTGACAGCAGAAATTGCTCCGGAGTTGGTCACATTCAGTGCAGATGTACCATTATATCTCACCTGTATGCCATACCAGTGTCTCCACACTCATTGGTTATGAGGACAACCAACCCATATGGCACACAACGATCTATGCTCGATAAACGTTGCGTCCTTGGTAACAACGTATCATTTGGTCGCGAACATGTTTAAGGACTAAGCGACAAATCCTCCTTTGTCGAGTCTAAATAGTCCTAAGGACTTCACCACAACACAGGAGTTCATTAGAAGATGAAACATTTGTGATGAAAAAATACCAAAATAACTTTTATTTATTTATAATTCATGTACTAATACAAAAGGAGCACAACCGTCAACAGGCTGACGATTGGCTTTGGGACACTATTCCCAACAATAAGATTTTCAAAACTTTAGATGTGGGATAAGAGGTTTTAGAGGGCTGTTAGGGGGGTTTAAGGGCTCAAATCTCACTCAAAAAGCACTTAAATCCATCAAGAAACCCTAAAAATTATTTCAGCCATCCGATCTTCATCTAAAGGACCCAATTCATCTAATAAATCATGCCGGGAGCGATTCTGGGCCGTCGGATCACAATCTGGGTGAAGCGCTGCCGTTGGATCGCGCTGCAGAGATGGGATTAGGTTGGATGCATCGCGGACCATCCGATCAAGGCGCTGGAAGATTTCGTCCATTGGATCGCGCTGTAGAAGGATCCCGTGTTGTCCTAGTATTTATTGATTCTTGCAATTGCCTTGATTACGGTTGGATCTTGACCAGCTGCGATGGTGGCCATCCGATGGCACAAAAATATGGAGCGTTGGATCTTGATCAGAGAAGATCGGACCATCGAGTGATGTGAAGTTACCAGATTGCCCTTCGGACCTTCTTCTCTCTCCTCATGAGCCCTGGACCGCGCGTGTGGATCGGGCTCGCGATGCATTGCGGTGAGCCGAGACTCGTTGATTGGATGGTTTATGGTGCGCCGATGGGTCCATGGTCCAGGCGCCTGTTGCTGTGGACCAGGCGGCTAACCAGATCACCAAATCAGTTGATTTTTGATCAATTTTGACCTGATTTGACTCGGATTTGACCCAATTGAGTCTTCTTTCTTCATTCTTCAATTCCTGGGTCAATTTAACTCCGTTTTGTGTAAAATTTGCACCGTTGGAATCCTCTTTCCTTGTTCTTTCTATTGATGACCTTTTCTTTTGCAAAATATAATAACAAGTATCAATTTCCTAATAAAGTTAGATAATTTAGATATTATTTGATACTTTTTATGTCAATTTGTGACATAAATCACTTATATCAGGAGGCGTTTCGTGTCGGGCTCTGGCTTCCACTTCCGTCCTTTGTTGTCGCCCTCTTCTGCTTCTTAGATATCTCTTTGGCTTCAGTTGCTCCGAATTCTTTTAGATTTTTGATAGGGTTTCTCTCTCTTTGCCACGTAGTCGAGGTCCAGCCGTCCCTCTCTCTGTTTAGGCATTTCTATACCTTCAAGCATCATCCTTCGACGAAGGACTGGTGGTATTTCTCCCCTCAGTTCGGCTAGAAAGGGTTGCTGAAAGGTGCCCCCTCTTCAATCCACAACTGGAAGGGGAGATACCTCTTCGTCCATTGTCCGACTCTGAGGCTGGGCCTACCCCCTTGGGGCTCTCTGAGTGATTCTGTCCGTCGGGCCCCCAGCCTGGGGGAGGACGACCTCCAGGCCACCCAGAAGCTTCTTGACTACTCCGCTCCTTCCCTTCCCAACCTTCTGAGGGAGCAATTTTTGTTCAACATCGGTCTGAGCCCCCAGGATCCTGCGAGTACTCCATCTTTTCCTTTCTCTTCTCTTCTTCCATCCTTCTTCTTTTTCTTTTCTTTTTCCTCTCTTTTCTCTTTTCTTTTTTCTTCTTTTTTTTCTCTCTTTTTTTTTTTTTGCATGCTACTTCTTCCTTTTTCACCTCATTATTGACTTCTGATTTTTGATTGATTGATTTTTTTTTTTTTAAGGAATGGATGCCGAAGCAGCACGGATGCTTGCCAGGGGCCTCAAGGCTCACAAAAGAAAGGGTGTCGCGGCCTCCGGATCAGCAAAGAGGGCCAGGGCGGAGGAGACGAGCTTGGCCGTGCCTGTCCAGGTGGCTCCAGTGATTGACATTCCTTCGGACACCGAACCAACGGCCCCTCGGGCCTCTTCAAGGAGTCCGCCGACTGGGGCCCCCATCTGGGGGTCCGCTCCATGGAGGTGCCCGTAGTCGAGAGAGGAAGGAGAAGGAAGTCGGTGGCCCATAGGGTGAGTGGCCGCCGGGCCGCTGCTGACGAGTCCCTCGGCTCCGAAGAAGAGCCGGAGAACCCCTTCAATGACGGGATTTGATCAAGTGGTTGATCGACGGCTGCATTCTGCCTGAGGTCGTCGAGAGGATCGATCGCACCGATCCCGAGCAGCAGGTTTGGGACTCCCTGGGGTACTTTCTCGAGGTAAACAAATCTTCATTTAATTGGTTTTTCGACCCCTGCTCTGATCCCCTATCCGCCCTTACAGATTGGGCATCAACTCCTCGCCAACATTGAGGCGACGAATCGGGAGAGGAGGGATGCCATCCAGGCGGAGGAGCATCGTTGGGCTGAAGTCGCCCACCTCAAGGAAAAGGCCGCTGAAATAGTTGCCCTCCAAGAGGCCCTAGAGAAAGAGAAGCAGGCCCGGGAGGAGGAGAAACAGACCTTGGAGGAGACAGTGAGAACGGCGGAGGCCGAGGTCGCCAATTTGATGGAGCAGATTCCAATCATGGTCTCGGAGGTCAGGGGTCTTACGGTAGAGGAGTTCAAGGCCTCCACGGAGATGAGAGACCTGAACATCCGGTTTGACCAGGAAGCCTTCATCAAGGGGTTCGAGCTCTGCCAGGAGAGGATGGCCAGGAAATTTCCTGAGCTCGACCTCAGCTTCTTGGGCGAGGAGTCCGAAGATGAGGCGGGCCTTCCCCTGCCGCTACTGCTGTCGCAGCCCCCCTTCCAGGGACACCGAGCTCCCTGACTCCTGCTTCTGAGGTCTGAGACCTCCGACCTTGTAGCTTTCTTTTACTGCAATTTTTCCCTTTCTTTTTGTCTTCAAAAATCATTCAATCAATAAAGTTGAATTTCTCACCGTGGATGGCTTCCCTTCTCCCCCTTCCCCCCTTTTTATTTTTCTTTCTGCAATGAGACGCGCCTTGACGCTTCTATCTTTTGATGGCAGTGTCCTGCCAAGGCACTCCCCTGCCCCAGGGGATCCTGCTGAAGTCCACGATCCAGCGGCTGAAGAAGGAGGTTCTTCATGTGATAAAAAGGTCGAAGAAGATGGCAGGCAAGCTTCGTAGGCTAAGGGAGGGTTACTCTGAAGCCACCTCGGAGGCCACCCGCTTTTGAAATCTCCACGTGAAGGGGATCATGGAGTATAGCCGGAGGAAGGCGGACTTCACGAAGGAGCTTGAGGAGCACAAGAAGAGTGCCAGCGATCGAATTTGGGCTCAAGCTGCCAAGATCAGCTCTCTCAGGGCAGAACTGTCAGCTGCATAGGAGAGGATTGGCCAGCTGGAAGGGAGTTCATCCCGGCTCTTGGCTCGGGCCGACGGTGATCGGGAATGGTCGAAAAAGGTCTCCGACCTTCAGCAGCAGCTTTAGGATACCGAGGTGAGCTACGACATGCATCGGGCTGGTTGGTGCAGGTAGGTGGATGAATATAAAGGGAGACTCAGGGTGGCGGCCGACGAAATCGCCCGTCTTCAAAGGTAACTAGCTGACAGGGCTCAGCTTACTTCTGCTCGGGACTCTAATGAACTCCAGTCCCTAAGAGGAACTGTCGAAGGGCTTTCTGTCACCCTCGGAGAAAGGATGATCGAGCTATAGTAATTGAAGATCCAACTAGCATACGAGCAGCAGGCCGTCATGGATGCAGAGGCAGAATCTGAGGTCCTGAGAAAGAGGCGTCGAGAGGTGGAGATCGAAAGCCAGCGACTTCGTCGGGCGCTCCAGGACGTGCTGCTGAAAAAAGGAGAGCTAGAAGAAGAAGTTGAGAATCTGAGGCAGTCCTGGATAAGGGGTGGAGTAGATAATTCTAGGTCGGAAGGAGTAGAGCTTCCCTAGGGCTCTTCTTGGCCTTTTGTCTTTTCATGTATACATTCTCCCTTTTGTTGTTTTGTCTCGCTTTTGTCGTTTTGCTTTTCTTCCCTTGGGCCTTCTGGGCTTCATGATGTATATTTTGCAAATAAAATGAAAAGAAGATTCTGTGTTACCTCATCCGCATATTGTATTAAATTGCCGTCCGCCGAACTTCTCTCATCGTTCAACTTGTCCGACGTTGATGTCGTTTGGAGGTGCCCCGTCGTCGATACCCTGGCTTGCTTTCCTCATCGTTCACGACCGTAGGCTTGAGCTTGGTGGTCCGAGCTTCGCGTTACCTCAGAGACGTTGCTGTTTTCTTGACCTGTGTCAAGAGCCCTCTTAGAGGCCGGGGGTGTTTGGTAGGAATTTTTCGTCTTTGTTGAGATGAGGTTCCTTAGGTCTTTGGTGTGGTTTGTCCTTCATCTGTTTCTGACATAGTTCGTCGCTTTTTCTTTTTAATTTCTCTCCTCTTTTCGGAGTGAGGGCCCTCCCCTTGCTTTTTGCGGGGTTGCGTAGAAGTGTGAAGGTGCCGTTGAGGGGCCTTTCCCCTTCATCCGATCTCGTTGGGCGGTCGAGTTTCGTCACCATCAGGATGAGGTTCTCCTTCCGTTCCTGACGTAGTCGATTTCAACTCAGGTTAGGACGAGGTTCTCCTCCTATTCCCAACAGAGCCGTGGGGGTACATAAGGGCCATCGCAAGGGTCTCTCCCTCCATCCAGTCTAAAAGAACCGGGCCTTCGACTTTGCTCATGTCAGGACGAGGTTCTCCTCCTGTTCCTGACATGGCTGCGGGGGCGCATAAGGGCGTTGTAAGGCCTCTCCCCCCATTCGATCTGAAAGAACCGAGCCTTCGACTTTGCTCATGTCAGGATGAGGTTCTTCTCCTGTTCCTGATATGGCTGTGGGGGCGCATTAGGGCGTTGTAAGGCCTCTCCCCCCATCTGGTCTAAAAGAACCGGACCTTTGACTTTGCTCATGTCAGGATGAGGTTCTCCTCCTATTCCTGACATGGCTGTGGGGGCGCATTAGGGCGTTGTAAGGCCTCTCCCCCCATCCGGTCTAAAAGAACCGGGCCTTCGACTTTGCTCATGTCAGGATGAGGTTCTCCTCCTGTTCCTGACATGGCTGTGGGGACGCATTAGGGCGTTGCAAGGCCTCTCCCTCCATCTGGTCTAAAAGAATCGGGCCTTTGACTTTGCTCATGTCAGGACGAGGTTCTCCTCCTATTCCTGACATGGCCGTGGCGGCGCATTAGGGCGATGTAAGGCCTCTCCCCCCAATCCGATCTCGAGATAATCGGATTTTCATTTTATTTATGTTACGATGAGGTTCTCCTCCCGTTCCTAACATAACCTTGTTTTAATTGTTTGAAGGGGTTATCCCCAATCCTAACAAATCCATGCCAAATGGGAGGAACATGCAAAGTCGAAAGAAATTTTGATTCAGGGCAAGGTCGTAAGCGATACATTTACAGGTTTTTCGAGTTCCATGGTCGTGGAAGGTCTGCTCCTCCTTGAGGCCCTCCGGTGATGGCGTCGATGGTCCCAATTGGAGGCCGATCTCTGGGCTGCTCCTCCCTCCTTGGCGGTTCAGGTTGCGCAGGGCCCTTGATCGATCTTCTCTACCCTCAGGCTGACATCGGATGAACTTGTCGAGTCGACCTCGTCGGATGAGCTCCTCGATCTCGTCTCGGAGCTGGATGCATTCCTCTGTGTCGTGGCTGTGGTCGCGGTGGTAGAGATAGAATTTGTTGGGGTTGCACTTCTCGGGGTGTGTGTGCATCCTTTCTGGCCTAGGGAGTTGCTCTCTGACCTCCATCAGTACCTGGGTCTTCGAGGCATTGAGGGGGGCGTAGTTGCGAAATCTTTTCGATGGAGAACCCCATCAAACCCTACGATCCGGACTTCTCTGCCTACGTACCCAGGGTGAAGTATGGGCATGCTTGTGCCCAGGAGGGGATCGAGAATGCAATCGAGCTTCTCTCGACCTTTTTTCGACTGTGGGCTTACTCGAGTCTCCCACCTACTGCTCTCTCGCATTCTCCTCATCCTTCATTTTGAAGGCTTCTTCCGTTCGAACGTACCCTTCAGCCCGAGCCAACAAATCAGCAAAATCCCTGGGGTACTTCTTCTCCAGGGAGAACAAAAGGTCATTCTTCTGAAGGCCGCCCTTCAGAGTGGCCATTGCTACCGATTGGTCCAAATTTTGGACCTCCAGTGCTGCAACATTGAAGCGGTTGATGTAGGCCCGAATGGACTCCCCCTCCCTCTGCCTGATATTCATGAGAGACTCCGAGCCCTTCCGGGGGCGCCGGCTGCTGACAAAATGGGCCACGAATTGGTGGCTCATTTGATCGAAGGAAATGATGGTACCCGACTTCAGCGTCGAGTACCAGTTTCTCGCCGCTCCCTTCAAGGTGGATGGGAAGGCTCGGCATAGAATGGCATCGGGTTCGCCATAAAGCAGCATCATCATCCGAAAGGCTTCCAGATGATCGATCGGGTCCGAAGTCCCGTCGTAGCTTTCGAACTGGGGGAGTTTGAAGTTTGGCAGAATCGATTCCTGCATGATCATTTGAGAAAAGGGAGGGTCAGTGCAAATATCCTCACCATAAGTGGGGAGAGTGTGGCGGAGTTCTTCGATCCGTCGGTTCATCTCTTGGAGTCTCCGGTCCAGGAAATCCTCTCGACTTCGGGTCTCGAGGGTCCTCTGGCAGAATGGGGGCAGAGATCTTTCAGGGGTGGAGTCGTGATCCGATTGAGGGCTCTCCACCCTCGGGTTCATCTTCCCAGAAAAAATGGGATGGCGGCCCAAGTGGCCCGCCCCACCGTCGGATTCTGGTGTTTCGATGACACCCTTTCCAGGCGCACTGATGCTTGCGGCTGCTGCTACTGCTGCATGGCCTATACGGCCTCAGTGAGGCCTCTGACCTACTGCGCCAGCAGATCAAATTGCTCCGCACCGACCACCGTCACCGGAGGAGGAGGAGGCTGAAAAACTGAAGGTGAGGCCAGAGCCTGAGATCTGGCCGTGGAGGCCGTGGATCATAGTGTGGATGCCTTGCGGGGAGGCATCCGGCAAAGACCAAGTAAAGGAGGGAGGAGAGGATGTCAAAAAAGATGCCCGAGGGCGGTTTCGTTGAGCGCCCCTTTAAGAACAAGGGTACTGTGAAGACACAGGACCCTTCCTCTAGCGCCAATCCTGTTGGTGCAGAAATCTGCTTATGCTAGGGAAGCTGGAGTCGCGGTCGCCATCGGGACCTGCAAAAGAAGTCTAAACCGGAGGTGGGGTTGCTCCAGCAAGACCCTCCGATGCTCAAGTCAGTTCTCTGCCTCAACAAGAATGGAGTGCTCGAACAAAAATTTTAACAGAGTTTCTAGGTAAAAATGAGAGCTTATAGAATAACGTATCTAGGGTTCCCCCTTTTATAGGCGGAGGGGGCAACAAACTGATGGTGATGCCTATAACCGTCTGGTAGTGGGCCGCCCATAGTCAGGGAAAGTCTGTCGCGAAGAGTAGTGGGGTGGACCCGTGGCTATTACCGGGGCGTGCCACGTGGAGTCTGCCACGAGGAGTGGAGCGGCGTCCGTTGTTGCGACTTGCCAGAGGATAGAAGAATCGTGCGGTATCCGTCGCAGAAAGTGGAGCAGGACCGTGGCCATTATTATGACCTGCCAGGGAGTGATGGAGCCACATGGAATCCATCGCAGGAGGTGGAGCAGGGTCATGGAGTGATGGAGCCGCGTGGAATCTGCCATAGGGAATGGAGCAGAATCGTGGCTGTTACTGTGGCGCGCCAGGGGATGAAGGTCTGCTGGCTGAAGTCCGACTGGAGTGTCTGGCGGAGAGAGGTAGATAGCCATCTGTCTGAGAGGAGCTCAAAATCTGGCTTCAGCAGGAGCTCGGATGAAGTCTTCCTTCAGTCATAGCCGGGGGTGGAGTCCGACTCCCATAGGGGTCTGGGCGGAGTGTCCTCGCTATTGGAGTCATGGGCGGAGTCCGGCTCCTGTAGGAGTCCGGGCGAAGTCTGCCTGCAGCCGTTGGAGTGGGGGATAGAGCCTGGCTTCCGTAGGAGTCTGGGTGGAGTCTTCCTGTAATTAAAGTCAGGTATGAAGTCCGGCTCCCATAGGAGTCTGGACGGAGCTTACCAGCAGTTGAAGTAGGTGACAGAGCCCGGCTCCCATAGGAGCCCGGGCGAAGTCTTCCTGCAATTAAAGTCAGGTGCGAAGTCTGGCTCCCGTAGGAGTCCGGACGGAGCTTACCAGCAGTTGAAGTTGGTGATGGGGCCCGGCTCCCGTAGGAGTCCGGGCGAAGTCTTCCTAACGGTTGAAGTTGGGGATGGAGCCCGGCTCCGGCCCCGTCTCCCATAGGACTCCGGGCGGAGTCTTCCTCACAGTTGAAGTTGGGGATGGAGCCCGACTACTACGGGAGCCAGGCGAAGTCTTCCTGCAATTAAAATCAGGTGCGAAGTCTGGCTCCCGCAGGAGTCCGGATGGAGCTTACCAGTTGTTGAAGTTGGTGACGGAGCCCGGCTCCCGTAGGAGTCCGGGCGGAGTCTTCCTTGCAGTTGGAGTTGGTGGCGGAGCCCGGCTCCCGTAGGAGTCCGGACAGAGTCCTTGCGGTAGAAGTTGTGGATGGAGCCCGGCTCCCGTAGGAGTCCGGGCGGAGTCTTCCTGCAATTAAAATCAGGTGCGAAGTCCGGCTCCCGCAGGAGTCCGGACGGAGCTTACCAGTAGTTGAAGTTGGTGACGGAGCCCGACTCCCATAGGAGCCGAGGCGAAGTCTTCCTGCAATTAAAGTCAGGTGCGAAGTCCGGCTCCTGTAGGGGTCCGGATGGAGCTTACTAGCAGTTGAAGTTGGTGACAGAGCCCAGCTCCCGTAGGAGTCCGGGCGGAGTCTTCCTTGCAGTTGGAGTTGGTGGCGGAGCCCGGCTCCCATAGCAGTCCGGGCAGAGTCTTCCTTGCAGTTGGAGTTGGTGGCGGAGCCCGGCTCCCGTAGGAGTCCGGGCAGAGTCCTCCTTGCGGTAGAAGTTGTGGATGGAGTCCGACTCCCGTAGGAGTCCGGGTGGAGTCTTCCTGTAATTAAAATTAGGTATGAAGTTCGGCTCCCGTAGGAGTCTGGACGGAGCTTACCAGCAGTTGAAGTTGGTGACGGAGCCCGGCTCCCATAGGAGTCCGGGCGGAGTCTTCCTTGCAGTTGGAGTTGGTGGCGGAGCCCGGCTCCCGTAGGAGTTCGGGCAGAGTCCTCCTTGCGGTAGAAGTTATGGACGGAGCCCGGCTCCCGTAGGAGTCTGGGCGGAGTCTTCCTGCAATTAAAATCAGGTGCGAAGTCTGGCTTTCGTAGGAGTCCGGACGGAGCTTACCAGCAGTTGGAGTTGTTGACGGAGCCCGGCTCCCATAGGAGTCCAAGAGCAGTCTTCCTTGCGGTAGAAATTGTGGATGGAGCCCAGCTCCCGTAGGAGTCCGGGCAGAGTCTTCCTGCAGTTAAAATCAGGTGTGAAGTCCGACTCCCGCAAGAGTCCAAACGGAACTTACCAGCAGTTGAAGTTGGTGACGGGGCCCAGCTCCCGTAGGGGTCCGGGCGGAGTCTTCCTCACGGTTGAAGTTGGGGACGGAGCCCGGCTCCCGTAGGAGCCCGGGCAAAGTCTTCCTACAATTAAAATCAGGTGCGAAGTCCGGCTCCCGTAGGAGTCCGGACGGAGCTTACCCGCAGTTGGAGTTGGTGACGGAGCCCGACTCCCGTAGGAGTCCGGGCGGAGTCTTCCTTGTAGTTGGAGTTGGTGGCGGAGCCCGACTCCCGTAGGAGTCCGGACAGAGTCCTCCTTGCGGTAGAAGTTATGGATGGAGCCTGGCTCCCGTAGGAGTCCGGGCGGAGTCTTCCTGCAATTAAAATCAGGTGCGAAGTCCGGCTTCCGTAGGAGTCCGGATGGAGCTTACCAGCAGTTGGAGTTGGTGACGGAGCCCGGCTCCCGTAGGAGTCCGGGCGGAGTCTTCCTTGCGATAGAAGTTGTGGACGGAGCCCGGCTCCCATAGGAGTCCGGGCGGAGTCTTCCTGCAATTAAAATCAGGTGCGAAGTCCGGCTCCCGTAGGAGTCCGGACGGAGCTTACCAGCAGTTGGAATTGGTGATGGAGCCCGGCTCCCATAGGAGTCCGGGCAGAGTCTTTCTTGCGATTGAAGGTCGGAGGGGACCTACAAGGGTCAATCCCGCTGAGGACTTCGGCTGAGGATATTTTATACCCAACAGGAGTGATAGAGAAATGGCCATGTCTGCACCAAGAAAAATCATAATCTAATTAGTAATTGATTCATTAAAGCTAAAGATTTAGACTTTAATCAAAAAGTTTCTCCCACTATTTTATTCAAATTGGTAGCCTCTACCTCCAATTCGAGGAATTATCCTAATTCCTTAATGCATACTAGAATCCACTTAGACTGCACACAAGCTCAACTTTGGTTGGCCAACCCATGTACATCTAAAGGTAGGTTCATAACCAGTTATTTCTCTAAATAATTTCTAGTAATTTTAATTTTGCCCCAGTTCCTAATCAGTAGGCTTTGGCCTCCACTAAAAAGGTCTGGTTAGGTCCAACCATTAACATGACCATACTTCGCCCATCTGGCCAATGAATGATTAGGTCTAATTTTGGTTGGCTAACCTAACCACCATTTAGAAAGATGCAGTCAAGAAATCATATTATGAATGATAATTCCATCAGCCGATAAGCACCAGGCCTTTGGGCCTCCAATGATTATCCAACTGATGGACCCATTATCATCCACTTAATGGGAGGCTATGATCTAGTTATCATCATAACTATTTTATTTTAAGGACCTAATAATTTAAAAAAATTTATTGATTTAGAGGAGGAGGTCAGATGAACCAACTTATCATGATACTCCCACTGACTTCACCAAGTCAGTTTAAGGGAGACCATTAAAAGAACTGGTCTAGGAGCACCTAAATCAGTCATACTAATTTACCTAGCTGACATGGATCAGTTCGAATAGTCAAGTGATCCGATCAAAATATAATTTCATCAAGAGGTCAGATAAGTTCGTTCAGTGGGAGGGTCTGCCAAAGCTTGCCTTAGACACCATCAGAAATGGCCAGGTAAGCAGTCTCCCAATTAAAAACCACCGGTCTGGTTTACCTTAGATACCAACTGATTTAATTAGTTTCGATTAGATCAACCTAATAGTTCGTGCTAGACTGCTTAGCCAAGAATCAAGTCCATTTGGTTCTCGTTAAAGACATAGACTTGACCAACTATAACTATTATAATTGATCTAGAGAATCCTTAATCTAATCTAAGACAACAATTGATTAGATTTTGTCAATTCTCTAATTAAGTCCATCTTTAATCTAACCTTAGGTCTAACCCAATTAATGGACTTAATTCCCACTAACCCATTAATCCAATGTGTTATAGTTTGTATCTTAGGTTCTTCAATTCACAATCCTAGAATCTAATCAAACAACTTCTTAATTCTCAATTAAGTTTTGGGTTGAGGGTTGGGGTTCGACTTTTCAAAAATAATTTTCATATTTGCAAAATATTTTTATAATATGGTTCTACCAACCAAGTTGCATGTTTGATTCATAATCAAAATGCAAATGAAATAAGCATGAAACTACTTTAGATCTAATCTAAACAGGTTCATGTAATTAAAATAATTTCAACTTTAAACTGTATAAATTTCTCAGACAAATATATGATGGTTCTTTGCACAAAAATTATTAACAAAGAGATTTTATTTTAGATTTAAATACTTTTTAAATATAATAAATTATAAATTTAATCTAGATCACATCTAATAAATTTATGATTAAAGATAGATCTACATGAACTAGGACAACCTTTGCACTGTAAGGGGTAAACCTTACAGTAGGACAACCTACAATTCATGATTGATCTAAAAATTTTAATTTTAGACTTAACAATTAGATTATAAATTAGATATAATCTAAGAAATAATCTAAATATGTATAAATAATCATGTAATAAATAACCTAGGCTCTGATACCAATTGAAGGAAACTAGATATAGGGTTTCAGGGTTAGATCTTAAAATTTTTTCAAGATCAGACAGCAAAAGACTAAAATAAATTAAAATTTATCTTATAAAATTAGAGAATCTCTAGATCTAAGATCTTATTATAAGATTATTATATGGTATTAAATCAAAATTAAAATATAAAGAGCAAGAACTACATGTTGATCATACCAACATGTTTCTATACTACATCTAATGTATGTAAAATATAATAGATCAAATCTATTATCTTGCAAGTTAGACATTCTAACTTTATTGATCCAGGCTTGAAGATGATGTTGTGAGCCATACATATATCCGACCTCTAGAAGTCATCCACACGAGCCTACGAATCACGATCAGAAGTCCTGATCTAGGAAATCAGCACAGTATGCTAGTATTGCACTGATACTTCTTCGATGGTCGATCAAATATCTCTTTCTTCTTGATTTTGACTCTTTCAAAGATAAAAAGTAGAAGAAGAAGTTTTAGATATGAGACACTCTAAGAAAAATCACAGATGGAGGAAGGGAAGGGGTGAACTCAGCAACCCTAGAAGAAGACCCTCTTCTTCTTCTCTTTGCTCTAACCCAAATATTTAGTTTTTTATCTATTATATCTCCATGCACCTACACTCTTTCTCTCTGATTTTCACATGCCTCAAAGGTCTCTCAATGCTCTATAATCCACAAAAATTTAAGAAGAAATACATCTTAAATAATGAGATATGAAGAGTCCTTGTCTAGGTCAAATACCTAGTCAAGGAAAATCCAAACAGGGCAAGACAAGTGGTGCCCAACTCTTGGGTGCCCCCTCCTTCTTCTTCTACCATAGACCATTAGCAAAGGGTACATAATATGTGCCATAAAAATCACAAAAATTTCAAAAAAAATTTGGATAAAATCAATGCCAAAAGGAAAGAGTTTTGATTCTCTCAAATTCTATCTCATAGAATTTGAAATCCAAACTAATTCCTACTTTGATATGGTCCACAACCAAATTTTATGTAAGAGAGAAAGAGTAAAAAGCCTTGAGCATGTGTGAAGACCTGAGAGAGAAGGTTTTGTCATACAAAATAAGAGAGAGAGTGGGAATGGGGGGCTATGGTGGTGCAAGGTGGAATCCTAGTCTTACTAGGATTCAATCTATGACTTGTTCAAATTTGGTTTCTCAAACCAAATCAACTCAATTAAAATAAGTCTTAACCTAATTAAGAATTTAATTTAATTAGATTTAATTAGATTTAAACCTGATTTAATTTTTTAATCGAATTAGAAATTAGGTTGATCCAAGTCTTAATTGGACTAGGACTAGTTTTTCCTTGCACTTGGCTTATGCAATAAACTAATTGAACTTGATCCAATCAAGTCCAAACTAAATTTAATTAATTATATTCAATTAGACTTAATCTCAGCCCATTGGCTTAATCAAATTAAGTCAATTAGCAATTGAATTGCTAATCGATCCTCCTGCAACACTTGCACTAGGTTAAATGTCAATCGTATTGATCGTTTAACCCTAGAATAATTTTTAATCATTGATCAACCATCCGATCGGATCATGAACTCTAATGTGTGTGACCTCATAGGTCTGAATCTAAGTTAATAGTATAAGAATAAATTTTTATACCAATCAAAGTGATCATCTACCAATGGTATCCGACGGTCGGATAGGTCGAATGTGTAGAACAATATCCTTAGAACCATGCGGATATAGTTTCCATATAATTTATCTCCTTGACCAAAGTGCTCATAGGATATCTCAGAGTTCAACTGTCAACTCTGATCAGGTTGTCCACATTGTATTTCAAAATATCAAATACATTTGATGGATTACCCTGACCAAAGTTTTGCAAAATTGAAATACAGCGACTCATTCTTCTCCAACTCTTGGAGTGGTCAATCCCATCTTGATCACACTCCGACTTTGCAAGTATTTGACTATGCCCAGAAGCCTTCCGTCATTGAATTAAAAATTCAGTTAGTCCAGTATCAAAGCACAATGAGTTGCTTACAAGTCACTGAGGCGATCTCAGGTCTAAGGGACTCTTATACCTATATCCCATTAGAGACATTTTTGACAGTAGAATGCTCTGGAGTTGGTCACGTTCAATGATAATGTACCTTTATATCTCACTTATATACCATACTAGTATCTCCACACTCCTTGATTAAGAGGACAACCAACCCATATGGTCTACAGCGACCTATGCTCGATAGAAGATGTCGTCCTTATTAACAGCCCATCATTTGGTCGTGAAAAGTTTTAAGGACTAATCGATAAATCCTCTCTTTATCGAACCTAAATAGTCCTAAGAACTTCATCACAACAACAGAGTTCATTAGAAGATGAAAACTTATGATAAAAATATCAAAAATATATTTTATTTATTAACAAATCAATTATAATACAAGGTTGCTCAACCGTCAACAGGTTGATGATTGACTTTTAGAACATATTTTCCAACACAAATGCCCACTAAATTGGACTAGGAAATAAGCAAGGCATGAGACCAAATTGATCTCTAAAAGAGCTAGAGATTCTACACGTGCTTGCATGCTTACCGAAACCCTGATTGAGTCCAAAATTTTAATCAATCTTTTTAAAAAGGGTCCTTAGCTAATTTTTATATGTGTGTGACCTATTGAATTCCACATCAAGCTAGTAGTAGGTCCAAATACAAGTTGATCTAATTTGATTAGAATTTAATCTAACCGATTTAGGTCCAATCGAGCTAACCCGATTTCAGTAATTAGAACTCTTTCTAATTGATGTTCGAATTAAACTCTTTAATTTGATCAAAATTCTATAAGTCAAGATTGATGTCTAGCAATGTATCATGACTACTCAAAAGATATGAAAATTTGATAAAAATACCAAATATGCCCTTCAGTGGTAAGTTATCATGCAATACAATCCTTCGATCATCCCAGCACCCTGAATATATTCATGAGTATGGAATCATGTCAAACTCAAACATATATTCATATCAATTCTCAATTAACCAATGATGACTCCAATGAAGAAGTATTAGAAACTCTTTCTAATCTCCTTCCTACTTTTGGTCAAAAAAAATTTTCTGAGTCATCTACGAATGAGAATACATAGAATGCGATCTCCTCTTACTAGGAGAGATTGATTCTATGTTGACCTACTCACAACCTTTGTGCACACTCCTACCATATCCAGAATACCCCGTACATATCTTAAAGCCATGTTTGAGTATGAACCAAAATATGAATTCATGTGCATAACATTTCATGGTGACCTCAAATCTAAGGATTACTTGCACAACTCTCACTTAGAGAACCATCTTTGACATGCAAGTAAAGCTTCCATAAGATGTTCTCTTTCATCGAGTCAATTCAGTGGACTCATTTCTCAAATGAGCACCCACATCCTTGTATTAGTATCCCACATAAGTGGCTAGTGAGATCTACCACCCTCTCCATCAAGCATACATAGGATGTGCCAGTCTATCTGAAATATTGATCTCCGACTCAATGTTCCTATGATCAGGAATATTTAAGATTAGAGTTTTAAGATTTTAGATCTCACTAGCATGACCCATTCATATCTCCTAAAATTATTATCCTAATCTTTGGGGTTCATTATAATCTTAGTCATAATAAGAAGCAGCTAATATGATAAATCAATATCTTATTTTATTATCAAATAATAAATATCATTACATGAGTTAAAAAATTATAAAAAAAAAATTTATTATAACACACTTGTGATTGGCTTATAGGACACTCTTCTTTCAATCTCCCATTTACACTGAAGCCAATTGCCTTTGTATCTCAACCCCATACAATCAAGATGGCGATCAAATAGCTACTGTGGTATGGCCTTAATGAATGGATCTGCTATGTTGTTCTTTGTATCTATTCGTTCAAGGGCAACATCTTATCTCTTTACAATTTTTCGAACAAGATGAAAGCATCTAAGGATGTGCTTGCATCTTTGATAAGACCTAGTATCCTTAGCTTGAATAATAGCCCTAGTGTTATCATAATAGAGTGGCACCGATTCTTCAATCTCAGGAACTACTCCTAAATTCATGATGAACTTCTTCATCCAGACAGCTTCTTTAGCAGCTTCACTGACAGCGATGTACTCTACCTCCATAGCTGAGTCAGCTACTGTCTATTACTTTAAATTCTTTCAACTCACTGCCCCATCATTTAGGGTAAACACGTACCCTGATATTGACTTACTATTATCTGAATCAGATTGAAAACTAGAATCTGTATATCCCTCTAGTTTCAACTCTGATCCTCCTATATATATAAGAAAAACATCTTTAGTCCTTTTTAGGTACTTTAGAATATTTTTCATAGCTTTCCAATGATCTTTCCCTAGATCAGCCTGAAATCTGCTAGCTACGTCTAAAGCATAAGCTACATCAGGTCTGGTACATAGCATGGCATACATAATTGATCCCACAGCCGAAGCATAAGGGATTTCACTCATCCTCTTTCTCTTTTCTGGTGTCTTAGGATATATTTTCTTAGAGAGACGTATACCATGACTTACAAGCAGATAACCTCTCTTACTAGCCTCCATATTAAACCTCTTTAATATGAGATCTATATATCATGACTGGGATAAGCCTAACATCCTTTTAGATCTATCTCTATAGATCTTTATACCCAGTATATAGGATGCTTCACCCAAGTCTTTTATGAAAAACTTATTCGATAGCCAAGTCTTGATCGATTGCATTATTGGGATATCATTTCCAATGAGCAGTATGTCATCGACATACAAAACCAAGAAGATAATAGCACTCCCACTTATCTTCTTATGGATACATGGTTCATCCTTATTTTTGATAAAGTCACACTCTTTGACTGTCATATCAAATCGGATGTTCTAGCTCCTCGAAGCCTGTTTTAATCCATAAATGGATCTCTTTAGCTTGCATACTTGATTTGCCCTTTCACTTGAGATAAATCTCTCTAGCTGAGTCATATAGACTTCTTCCTCTAGATTACCATTGAGGAATGTAGTCTTGACATCCATCTATCAGATCTCATAATCATAGTATGTTGCTATAGCAAGTAAAATTCAAATGGACTTGAGCATAGCAATTGGTGAGAAGATTTCGTCATAGTCAATTCCTTGTTTTTGTCTGAAATCCTTTGCCACCAACCTAGCTTTGTAGGTTTCTACTTGGCCATCTGCTCTCATCTTCTTTTTGAAGACCCACTTATATCCTATTGGGATCACATCCTCAGGTGCATCAATCAAGATCCACACTTAGTTGGTGTACATCGAGTTCATCTCAGATTTCATGGCTTCCAGCCATCTGTCTGAGTCTCTACTCATGACAGCTTTCGAATAGGTCAGTGAATCATAATATTGAATGATATTGATCGAATTATCATTTTCAATGATAAAACTATATCTCAAAGATGCTTGACACACTCTATCTGATCTTCAAAGAGGAGGTGTGTATTATGGATGTACCTCATTTTTAGGTACTTCTAATTGAGGATCTTCTTGTGGTCTAGCCATTGGTATTTTTGGATCGATTTGCAGATCATGAACTTCAGTAAGTTCAATATTCCTCCCACTACTTTCTTCTTAGATGAATCATTCTCCAAGAAAGTGGTGTGCCTACTAACAAATAATTTTTGATCAGTAGGGTGGTAGAAATAGTATCCATTAGTTTCCTTAGGATAATCTACAAACCTACATTTGTCTAATTTAGCACTAAGCTTATGTCCAAAAATATTTTTGACATAAACTGGATAACCCCAAATCTTAAGATGTTTAAGATTAGGCTTTCTTATCTTTCATATCTCATATGTTGTGCCTGCAACAGACTTTGAAGGTACTTTATTTAATATGTATGCGACAGTCTCTAGGATGTATCCCCAAAAAGATATTGAGAGATCAATGAAGCACATCATGGACTGTACCATATCTATTAAAGTGTGATTCCTCCTTTCTACTACACCATTTAACTGAGGTGTATAAGGAGGGATCCATTCAGAGAGAATACCTTTACTTTTAAGATGATTAAGAAATTCACTGGATAAGTATTCTCCTCCTCGATCAGATCGAAGAACCTTGATATTTTTTTTAGTTTGTTTCTCAATCATATATTGATACTCCTTGAACTTATCAAAAGCTTTGGATTTACGTTTCATAAGATACACATACCCGAATCTTGATAAATCATCTGTAAAGGTAATAAAATAGGAGTATCCACCTCTAGCCTGAGTTGTCATTGGTCTACATACATCCGTATGTACTACAGCTAACAACTCACTTGCCCTCTCTCCATATCCAGAAAATAAAGTCTTGGTCATCTTCCCCATGAGACAAGATTCATAAGTTTCAAATGATTCATAATCATACGGATTAAAAAATTTCTCTTTGTATAACTTGTTTATCCTTGACTCATTAATATGATCAAGACGGCAATGCCAGAGATATGTGGTATTCACATTTTCTCTCTTTTCTTTCATATTTCTTTCAATATAAAAAATATTTTTATTGAGTGCAAGAATTAAAAGATTGTTATCAATATAACCATTGCCATAAAATTTATTAAAAAAAAATGGAGCATCCATTTTTTATTAGCCTTATTTCATAACCTTGTTTTAATAACAAAGGTATAGAAATAATATTTTTAATGACCTTTGGCATGTAATAACAGTCTTTCAATATTAAAGTTCTGTCTGAAGGTAAATCAAGCATACAGGTTCCCACAGCCTCTGTGCTAATGGACTCTCCACTTGCGCCATAAAGCTCGAGATCACCTATTTTCAGACCTCTAATATTCTGTAGTCACTATAATGAATTACAAATATACTATCCACAGATGGTATCTAATATCCAAGTATCAAAGTCTGAGCTACTCAATAAAAAATAGATTTGTATCATATACACACCTTTTGGTGCTATACTTGCACCCTGCTTTAAACTTACAAGATTATTCTTGCAATTATACTCCCAATATCCAAACTTGCTACAAAATAAACAGCTAATATCTATATAGACATCTTTTGCCTTCTCATTATTACTGACCATCTCAACATCAAAAATATCCAGAACATTGGAGTTCTTCTTCGATATGAACTTAACTTGTAAGTTTCTCAATCCATCCACATAGTTGGGATCGGTCAACATAATTTTATCTATAGTATTTTGTAGTGAAAATAAAGAAACCATAATGTAGACTTAAATCTACATAAATAAAGAATAATAGTATAAATAAACTACTAAAGTTTGACATGCATAACTAGTTGAGGACTTTTAAAACTAGCTATGTCTTCCACTATTTTATTGGATACCATAGCCCTCTCCTATGGCAAACGAAAAATCCTAATTTGATTTTTTAATGAGGTTGAGATCCTAATTCCTCATTGAAGCCTTATGGATATCACAACAAATCACAATAAGTTCAAAAGTAGAAAAACCTATCCAATTATATCTCATGCAACTCTCAACATAAATCTTACCTCTAAAAATACTCATAGCCTTATGGATATCACAACAAACTATAGTATTTTGTAGTTAAGTCAGATCTTTCATTTTCATATAGTTATATCTGAAAAATACTACCCTTGTGGATATCACAACAAAGCAACATATCCAAAATACACCATAAAATATCTAATATACATCAAGACAAACCCACATCAATCCTCATAGCAAGCCTTGTGGATACACAACAAACCTACTATGGTTTTTGATAGGATATTGACTAGGCATGAAAGAAAGCATATGTAGTGTTCAAAACACTGAGCTACCATCATTCAAGATTCGAACTAATTCAATTATCCAGAAAAGTGTTAAGATTGATGGGGATCTCTCCATTGTATTTCTTAGACATCAATAAAATTGATCAGGCCAGCAACGGAACCAATTAAATAACCACCATATTTGAAACACTCCTTAGATATCAATTAATTAATTATTCAAAAAAATAGGTCATCTATTAGTTTATAATATTATGACTTAATATGATTTTTATGAGGATTTTAATGGTCTCAAGCACATCTTAAATCAATCAATCATAATGATGCACAAATATAGTTGTATCTTAAAAATCATAACAACTAAACATAGCATCCAGTCATATCTCTAGGATATAAAAAATATAATCATATAATATAACTATAACTAGCATTTTAAGCATATCATATATGCATAAAGTTTCAATAACATACGTTAATACGAAATACTCTTTTCACAGTTTTTCCTCTTGAGACATCATAGTGGCACCCCTACACGCCATAAGAGTACCCTATTGAATAGGAAGAAAGAGTCTCTGAATCCTATTTGCTCTTATGATCGGACAATCTAGTGATGAACCTCAATTAGAGTACTAAGCTACTAAAAAAATTCTATGCATACATCATGTATTTTATATTTAAAACATATCTCTAAGACATACTAGGATTTGGATATTCAATCGGGTTCAACCCTTGAGCCGACTTGAACCAAACCAAAAATTCATGCTTGATCACAATCAAGATAATAATTTAACCTTTGATTATATAGATCAAGGTAGGCTCTGATACCACTATTGAATTTCAGTGGTGCAGCGAAAGGATTAGGTGCTTAAAATTTTTATTAAAAATATCCGATGCATCGAAAACCCTAATGTCCAGAAACTCTTGACTATATCAATCAAAGTACAATAAAATAAATTTAGATCAAAAGAATACTTGTAATGTTAATCCAATTTTCATGAGGCATCCAAGTGTCCATTTTCTAACGATGGTCCACATGAAAATTGAACCAAGGACAGCGCTTCTTCTTCACCTTGTTTCAAGATTCTAGCCCCAAGAACTTAACCAGCCACCAATCGATCAGATCTTCCTCCAAACTAAAGTCTGAACTTTTTTGAACCATCCACTAGACTTGACCAAATTTTTTTAGACCTTTTAAACCCTTAAAGCTGTTAGGATTAGGCTTGTCTTAAAAGAACAAGCCTTGTCCTAAAACCTAGAGTTGTAAGAGAGGGAGAGAGAAAGTGGATAGGGGATGTAAGAATTGAATGATCATCCCATCTGTCATCCCCTATTTATAACACCAGATTGTGTGCTAATAAAGGAGGCACGTCTCATCTGAAAAGGTATATCAAGTCTTTGTATCACTTATCTGAGAGTCCTTAAACAGAAGGACTCTTCAGGGGGTGATACATCGATTCCTGCCTTCTCACGCGCACATGCCCAGAATGAGATGCTTTTCACATCTCTTCACACATCAGATTCATGTGAAATTTTTTTACATAAACTATCATTCATCACCAAATGACACATTATTTGGATAAGAGTTCGTATGTGAGAAGGATTCTTCACCGAAGAGACGCGCAAGCACCTTCTCCCTGTCGCACGTGCGCACGCCCAAAAAAGGGTGTGAAAAGCAACCTTTCTTAATTTAATAATTTTTCAAATTTTTACCACATGATCAAAACTTAAAATTAATCTTTATCACAAAAATTATTAGATAAAAATTCACTTAAGACTCCCTAAACAGAAGGAGTCTTCACATCCCTTAGCGCATCCAGAAAAACCTGTCGCATGTGCAGCAATGTTTCGAGCAATACTTTCATGTACAATCTGGTAGATTTTTCATACTTTAAAAAATATGCTAGGTGGCTCATCATCTATCTACTTGCCATAAAAATAGAGGCTCAAAATAGAAGGATTCTCAATCCTTTTCCATGCCACAAGTAAAGTGTGCATGCATTCTGCATATTAGCGCCAAGAGTCCTTCTTAAGTTGGACTCTTAGTTATTTGGCATGTACACCAAATATGGTACCTCTTTTTTGCTACTTCTAGGTGGCTTGACCTAACCCAAATTCTCACCAAATTGGGCTAGCAAATGAGCAAGGCATGAGACCAAATTGATCTCTAAAAGAGTTAGGGATTCCATATGTGGTAGCATGCTTACCGGAACCCTGATTGAATCCAAAATTCCAATCAACCTTTTTAAAAAGGATCCTTGGCCAATTTCTATATGTGTGTGACCCATTGGATTCTATATCTAGCTAGTAGTAGGTCTAACTATAAGTTAATCTAATTTGATTAAAATTTAATCTAACCAATTTAGGTCCAATCGAGCTAACCTGATTTCAGTAATTAAAACTCTTTCTAATTGACATTCGAATTAAACTCTTTAATTTGATTAAAAATCTATAAGTCAAGATTGACATCTTGCAATGTATTATGACTATCCAAAAGATATAAAAATTTAATAAAAATATTAAATATATCTTTCAGTGGCAAGTTATCATGCAATACAATCTTTCGATCATCCTAGCACCCTGAATATGTTCATGGGTATAGAATCATGCCAAACTCAAACACAGACTCATATCAATTCTCAATTAATCAATGATAACTCCAATGAAGAAGTATTAAAAACTCTTTCTAGTCTCCTTCTTTCTTTTGGCCAAAAGATTTTTTCTGAGTCATCTATGAATGAGAATACACAGGATGCGATCTTCTTTTACTAGGAGCGATCGATTCTATGTTGACCTACTCACAACCTTCGTACACACTCCTACTATATCCAGAACATTCTGTACATGTCTTAAAGCCATGCTTGAGTATGAACCAAAATATAAATTTATGTGCACAAGATTTTATGATGATCTCAGATCTAAGGATCACTTGCACAACTCTCACTTAGAGAACCATCTTTGACATGCAAGTAAGGCTTCCATAAGATGTTCTCTTTCATCGAGTCAATTTAGTGGACTCATTTCTCAAATGAGCACCCACATTCTTATATTAGTATCCCACACAAGTGGCTAGTGAGATCTTCCACCCTCTCCATCAAGCATACATAGGATGTGCCAGTCTATCTGAAACATTGATCTCCGACTCAATGTTCCTACGACCAGGAATATTTAAGATTAGAGTTTTAGAATTTTAGATCTCACTAGCATGACCTATTCATGTCTCTCAAAATCATTACCCTAATCTTTGAGATTCATCATAATCTTAGTCATAATAAGAAGCAGCTAATATGATGAATCAATATCTTATTTTATTATCAAATAATAAATATCATTACATGAGTTGAAAAACTATAAAGAAAAGTTCCATCACAACACACTTGCGATTGGCTTATAGGGCGCTATTCTTTCATTGTGGCAAAAGGTACACTCAGTGCGAGGGCATTGACTATCAAGAAACCTTCTCGTCTATAGCCATGCTGAAATCTATCGGTACTCTGCTTGATGTTGCAGCTTATTATGATTATGAAATCTGATATATGGATGTGAAAACTACTTTTCTAAATGGATATCTTAAGAAAAAAATCTATATAGAGTAGTCTTTGGATTTTACATCTGGTGATGGTGATCACAGAGTATACAAGCTGCAAAGTTTCATATATAGATTAAAGCAAGCTTCTTGGAGTTGGAATCATCATTTTGATAATGTGATCAAATTATTTGATTTCATCAAAAATGAAGAGAAACTATATGTATATCAAAAGGTCAGTGAGAGTGTAATAACATTCTTCGTATGGTACATGGATGATATTCTCCTCATTGAGAATGATATTTCCATGCTGACCATGATCAAAAGATGGTTATCCAAGAAATTCTTCATGAAAGATCTAGGAGAAGCATCCTATATTCTCAAAATAAAGGTTTATAGGGATAGACCTAAACAAATACTAGGTCTGTCATAAAAATTATACATGGAGTGTAGGAACCAGATCTAGGGTTTCAGGGTTAGATCTTGAAACTTTTTCAAGATCATACAGCGGAAGACTAAAATAAATCAAAATTTATTTTCTAAAATCAAAAAATTTCTAGATCTAAGATTCTATTATATGATTATTACATAGCATTAAATCAGAAATTAAAATATATAAATATAGCATGAACTACATGTTGATCATATCAACATGTTTCTATACCACATCTAATGTATGTATTAAACAATAGATCAGATCTATTACCTTGCAAGTTAGACGCTCTAACCTCACTGATCCGGGCTTAAGGATGATGTTGCAAGCCGCACATGCGTCCGGCCTCTAGGAGTCGTCCACACGAGCCCACGAATCTCGATCAGAAGTCCTGCTTCAGGAAATCAACACAGTATGCTAGTACTGCGCTGATCCTTCTTTGATGGTTGATCAGGTGCCTCCTTCTTCTTGATTTGGATTCTTCCAAAGATGGAAAGTAAAAGGAAGAGTTTCAAATCTGAGACACTCTCAGGAAACTCAAGATGGAGGGAGGAAAGATATGAAAATAAAAAACCCTTGAAGAAGACCCTCTTCTTCTTCACGTTTTTATCTCTAGACACCCTAACTTGCATCTTTTATATCTCCACGACCCAAAAGTCTTTCTCTCTGATTTTTGGATAACACAAAGGTCTCTCAAATCTCTATCTACTCCTAAAATTTTACAAACAAACTCATTTTATACAGAGAGATATGATAGAGTCCTTGTCTAGGTCAAATACCTAGTCAAGGCTTATCCAAACATGGCAAGTTAAGGGGCGCCCAACTCTTGAGCACCTCCTCCATATTTTCATACATGGATTACTATCAAAGGGTGCATAATGTATACCCTAAATGCTACAAAAATTTCAAAAAAAAATTGGATAAATTCGGTGCAAAATTGAAAGAGTTTTCGATTTCTAAAACTCTATCTCATAGAATTCGAAATCCAAACTTATTCCTTTTTGATTTGATCCAAACCACCTTCCATGTAAGAAAAAAGAAAGGAGACCTTTTGTGAATGTGGGAGAGATCTGGGAGAGAGCTTTTGTCACATAAAATAAGTGGAGATTGGCATTGAATAAGAGAGAGGGCGTGGGGAAGGCTTATGTGGCGCAAGGTGGAATCCTAGTCTTACTAGGATTCTATCTCATGACTTGTTTTAATTTGATTTCTCAAACCAAAATTAGATCAATCTAATTAAAATAAGTCTTAACCCAATTAAGAACCTAATTTAATTAGATTAAATTAAATTTAAATCTAATTTAATTTTCTAATCAAATTAGAAATTAGATTGACCCAAGTCCTAGTTGAACTAGGACTAGTTTTTCCTTGCACTTGGCTTATCCAATAAACCAATTGGACTTGATCCAATCAAGCCCAAAATAAATTTAATTAAATTATATTTAATTAGACTTAATCTCAGCCCATTGGCTTAATCAAATTAAGCCAATTAGCAATCAAATTGCTAATCGATCCTCCTGCAATACTTGCACTGAGTTAAATGTCAATCGTATTGATCATTTAACCCTAGAACGATTCTTAATCATTGATCAACCATCCGATCGGATCATGAACTCTAATGTGTGTGACCTCATAGGTCTGAACCTAAGTCAGTAGCATAGAAATAAATTTTTGTACCAATCGAAGTGACCATCTAGCAATGATACCCGACGACCGAATAGGTCGAATGTGTAGAACAACATCCTTAGAACCCATGCGGATATAGTTTTCATATAATTCATCCCCTTGACCAAAATGATCATAAGACACCCCAGAGTTCAACTGTCAACTCTGATCAGGTTGTCCACATTGTATTTCAAAATATCAAATCCATCTGATGGATTACCCTGGTCAAGATTTTGCTAAATTGAAATACAACGACTCATTCTTCTCCAACTCTTGGAGTGGTCAATCCCATCTCGATGACACTCTGACTTCGTAAGTACTTGACTGTGCCCAGAAGCATTCCATCTCTGAATTAGAAATTCAGTTAGTCCAGTACCAAAGCACAGTGAGTTGCTTGCAAGTCACTGAGGCGATCTCAAGTCTAAGGGACACTTATACCTATATCCCATCAGAGACATTCTCGACAGCAGAATACTCTGGAGTTGGTCACGTTCAATGATGATGTACCCTTACATCTCACCTGTATGCCATACCAGTGTCTCCACACTCATTGGTTAAGAGGACAACCAACCCATATGGCCTACAGCGACCTATGCTCGATAGAAGCTGTCATCCTTATTAACAGCTTATCATTTGGTCGTGAACAGTTTTAAGGACTAATCGATAAATCCTCTCTTTATCGAACTTAAATAGTCCTAAGAACTTCATCATAATAACGGAGTTCATTAGAAGATGAAAGCTTATGATGAAGATGCCAAATATATTTTATTTATTAACAAATCAATTACAATACTTGGTTGCTCAACTGTCAACAGCTTGACGATCGGCTTTTTGGGATATATTTCCCAACAACTCCCACTTGTCCTAAAGTCACTCGGCACAATATCTAATACCCATCTTCGACTTGTGGTTGTCGAACTCCTTTATCACCAGGGCTTTAGTGAAGGGGTCGGCTAGGTTCTCCTTTCCATCGATCTTCTGAAGGTCGACGTCACCTCGATCCACGATCTCTCGGACCAGATGGAAGCGGCGCAAGATGTGCTTCATCCGCTGATGTGCTTTAGGTTCTTTCACTTGAGCTATGGCACCAGTGCTATCACAGTAGAGCAGGACTGGACCATCGAGGGAGGGTGCTACTCTGAGCTCGTTGATGAATTTTCTCAGCCACACAGCTTCCTTCGCGGCATCCGATGCTGTGATGTACTCCGCTTCACAAACAGAGTCTGCCATAGTATGCTGCTTGGAACTCTTCCAGCAGATGGCTCCACCATTCAAAGTAAAGATATAACCCGACACACTCCTGCTATCATCATGGTCAGATTGGAAGCTGGAGTCTATGAACCCCACAAGTTTCAGATCTGACTTGCATAAACCAACCATTGGTCCTTAGTATTTCTCAAATACTTAAGGATGGCTTTAACCACTTTTCAGTGATTTTCTCCAGGATCAGATTGGTATCTACTCACTACTCCTAGTGAGTATGCCACATCTGGTCTTGTACATGTCATGGCATACATGATAGATCCCACGGTTGAAGCATATGGGACTCTACTCATACGCTCTCTCTCTTCAGGAGTTGTCCGACAATCCTTCTTAGAGAGAGAAATTCCATGGCCTATCGGTAGATAGCCCTTCTTGGAATTTTTCATGTTGAACCTCTTCAGCACAGTGTCTATGTACATGGACTGGGATAACCCAAGCATCCTTTTAGATCTATCCCTATTGATCTTCATCCCTAGGATGTAGGATGCTTCACCCAAGTCCTTCATGGAGAACTGTGATGACAACCAAACTTTTATTCCCTGTAGTGCGGGGATGTCATTCCCGATTAAGAGAATATCATCCACGTACAAGACAAGGAATACCACAACTGGACCATTTACCCATTTATAGATGCAGGGCTCTTCTCCATTCTTAATGAAGCCATATGTTTTGATCACCTTATCAAAATGCATGTTCCAACTCCGAGAAGCTTGCTTCAGTCCATAAATAGATCTCTGAAGCTTGCACACCTTGGACTCATCTGTGGATGTAAACCCCTCAAGTTGTATCATATACACCTCTTCAATCAGCTCTCCATTCAGGAAAGCTGTCTTTACATCCATCTGCCAGATCTCATAATCCAAATGGACAGCTATTGCAAGCATTATCCGAATGGATTTGAGCATTGCCACAGGGAAAAACATCTTGTCATAGTCAATACCATAACATTGACGATACCCCTTGGCGACCAGACGGGCTTTATAGGTCTCCACCTTTCCGTCTGCGCCCCTCTTCCTTTTGAAGATCCATTTACACCTAATGGGTTTAACCCCTTCAGGTGGGTCAACCAATGTCCATACATCGTTGACCTTCATGGACTCTATTTTGGATTTCATGGCTTCAAGCCATTTCTCAAAATCAAGTCTCTGCATTGCATCCATATAGGTGATCAGATCCTCACTATTCTCATCAAGTTCGATGGGATCACCATCTCGGACCAAGAAATCATAGTATTTGTCCGGCTGACGCGGTACTCTACCGGATCGTCTTAATGGTGCAGGTATATTGGGCTCCGAATCTGATCTAATCATATCCGACTCAGGTTCAGCTATTGGTGTCGGTCCTTCAATCTGTTGAACTTCATCAAGTTCAACCTTAGAGGCAACGGTTCCTTCACCAAGGAACTCCTTTTCTAAAAAGATTGCCTTAATGCTGACGAACACCTTTTGTTCATCAGCATGGTAGAAAAAATATCCTTTTGTCTCTTTAGGGTACCCTATGAATGAGCATTTGTCAGACCTAGGTCCAAGTTTGTCTGTGACTAATCGTTTGACATAGGCCGGGTACCCCCAGACCCTAAGGTGTGAAAGTGCTGGCTTACGTCCCGTCCATATCTCATATGGAGTCTTAATTACAGACTTACTTGGAACCCTATTTAACAGATAATAGGCTGATTCGAGTGCATATCCCCAGAAGGATATCGGCAAGCTAGCAAAACCCATCATGGATCGAACCATGTCTAACAGAGTTCGATTCCTCCTTTCAGACACACCATTATGCTGTGGTGTTCCTGGAGGAGTCCATTAGGAGAGAATCCCATTCTCTCCTAGATATGTGAGAAACTCACTAGAAAGGTATTCTCCTCCTCGATCAGATCGAAGAGTTTTAATACTCTTCCCAGTTTGTATTTCTACTTCACTTCGGAATCGTTTGAACATTTTAAATGAATCTGACTTATGTTTCATCAGATAGACATATCCATATCTGGATAGGTCATCCGTGAAAGTTATGAAGTAGAAATATTCACCTCTAGCACTTGTGCTCATGGGCCCACATACATCAGTATGTATTAGGTCCAAGAGCTCAGTAGCTCTCTCACCTTTTCAAGTAAAAGGTGACTTGGTCATTTTACCAAGAAGACAGAACTCACAAGTTGGAAGTGATTCACAATCACTGACTTCGAGGATTCCCTCTTGAGTCAACCTGTTTATTCTGTTCTTGTTTATATGACCTAGCCTACAGTGCCATAAGTAGATATCTGACACACTATCTAATCTAGGGTGCTTGCCAATAGAATAGACTCTTATCAGGCTTGATCTTTTTGGTCTGACCCTGTACAGATGTCCCAGCCTGAACTTGCACCTTCTTCACTTTCTTCTTCTTGTTCTTCTTCCCTTTCTCAAAAGGTCGAGAACCAGAAGATGAACCTCCCACTAAGTTTACTGACTCCTTGTGAAGTTGGTGATCCTTCTCAAAGTTCTGAAGCAACCCCAGTAACTCGTGGTAGTTTACTTCAGGCTTTGTCATTCTATAATGAGTGAGGAATGGGAGATAAGACTTGGGCAGCGAGTTCAATATTGCATCTTTCCCAAGCTGCTCATGCAAGGGAAAGCCAAGCTTGCTCAATCATTCCATCAGCTCGATCATGTGCAATACATGATCAGTGACAGAGGCACCATCCTGTATTTTGGCGTTGAAGATGGCACAACTAGTCTTGTGCCTCTCCATGTCATCGGGTGTGCCAAAGGCATCCTCCAACACTTGAAGCATGTCCTTTGGCTGAGCCATCTCGAATCTACGACTGAACTCATCGCTCATGGTAGCCAGCATGGTACAGCACACCGTGGTCCGGTCACTGAGCCACTTCTGGTAAGGTCTCTGACTGTTCTACGTGTATTGACAGCTGGCTCCTCAGGTGCAGGATCCATTATCAAATATAGGATCCGTTCATGCTCCAGGACTATCTTCAACTTTCGGTATCAGCTACCGAAGTTGGGTCCCACCAACTTATCATTGTCCAACAATGATCAGAGCGATAGGGAAGTGGCCATATTTGCACAAAGGAGAACCATAACCTAATTAGTAATTGATTCATTAAACCTAAAGATTTGGACTTTAATCAAAAGGATTCTCCCACTATTTTATTCGAATTGGTAGTCTCTACCTCCAATTCGAGGAATTACCCTAATTCCTTAGTGGGTACTAGAATCCACTTAGACTGCACACAAGCCCAACTTTAGTTGGCCAACCCATGTACATCTAAGGGTAGGTTCATAACCAATTGTTTCTCTAAATAATTTTTAGTAATTTTAATTTTGCCCCAAAAATCTAATCAATAGGCTTTGGCCTCCACTGTAAGGATCCGGTTAGGTCCAACCATTAACATGATCATACTTGGTGTATCTAACCAACGAATGATTAAGCCCAACTTTGGTTGGCTCACCTAACCACCATTAGAGAGACACTTCCAAGTCGTCATATGATGAGTGATAATTCCATTAGTCAACAAGCACCAGGCCTTTGGGTCTGCAATGATTATTGAGTTAATGGACTCATTATCAAACACCTTAATGGGAGGCTATGACTCAGTTATCTCCATACTTTGTCATTTTAAGGACCTAATAATTTTAGAGGATTTAAATAATTTAGAGGATGAGGTCAGATGAACCAGCTTATCATGATCCTCCCACTAGCTTCACCAAGTCAGCTTAAAGGAGACCATTAAAAGGGCTGGTCTAGGAGCACCTAAATCAGTCACACTGATTTACCTAGCTGACATGGGTTAGCTCGAATAGTCAAGTGATCCGATCAAAACATAATTTCACCAAGAGGCCAGGTAAGTTCGATCAGTGGGAGGGTCTGCCAAAGCTTGCCTTAGACACCATCAGAAATGGCCAGGTAAGCGGGCTCCCAATTAAAAACCACCGGTCTGGTTTACCTTAGACACCAACTGGTTTAATTAGTTTCGATTAGATCAACCTAACAGTTCGTGCTAGACCGCTTAGCCAAGAATCAAGTCCATTTGGTTCTCGTTAAAGATATGGACTTGACCAACTACAACTATTGTAATTGGTCTAGAGAATCTTTGACCTAATCTAAGACAACAATTGATTAGATTTAGTCAATTCTCTAATTAAGTCCATCTTTAATCTAACCATAGGTCTAACCCAATTAATGGACCTAATTCCCACTAACCCATTAACCCAATGTGTTATGATTTGTGTCTTAGGTTCTTCAATTCACAATCCTAGAACCTAATCAAACAACTTCTTAATTCTTAATTAAGTTTTGGGCTGAGGGTTGGGTTTGGCTTTTCAAAAAATAATTTTCATATATGTAAAATAATTTTACAATATGATTCTACCAACCATATTGCATTTTTGATTCATAATCAAGATACAAGTGAAATAAACATAAAACTACTTTAGATCTAATCTAAACAGGTTCATGTAATTGAAACAATTTCAACTTTAAATAATTTCTTTGCACAAAAATTATTAACAAAGAGATTTTATTTCAGATTTAAATATCTTTTAAATCTAATAAATCATAAATTTAATCTAGATCATATCTAACAAATTTATGATTAAAGCTAGATCTACACAAACTAGGACAACCTTTGCACTGCAAGGGGTAAACCTTACAGCAGGACAACCTTGCAGTTTGTGATTGATCTAAAATTTTAATTTTAGATTTAATAATTAGATTATAAATTAGATCTAATCTAAGAAATAATCTAAGCATGTATAAATAATCATGTAATAAAGAACCTAGGCTCTGATACCAATTGTAGGAACCAGATCTAGGGTTTCAGGGTTAGATCTTGAAACTTTTTCAAGATCATACAGCGGAAGACTAAAATAAATCAAAATTTATTTTTTAAAATTAGAGAATCCCAAGATCTAAGATTCTATTACATGATTATTATATAGCATTAAATCAAAAATTAAAATATATAAATATATCATGAACTACATGTTGATCATATCAACATGTTTCTATACCACATCTAATGTATGTATTAAACAATAGATCAGATCTATTACCTTGCAAGTTAGATGCTCTAACCTCGCTGATCCGGGTTTAAGGATGATGTTGCAAGCCGCACATGCATCCGGCCTCTAGGAGTCATCCACACGAGCCCACGAATCTCGATCAAAAGTCCTGCTTCAGGAAATCAGCATAGTATGCTAGTACTGCGCTGATCCTTCTTTGATGGTTGATCAGGTGCCTCCTTCTTCTTGATTTGGACTCTTACAAAGATGAAAAGTAAAAGGAGGAGTTTCAGATCTGAGATGTTCTCAGGAAACTCAAGATGGAGGGAGGAAAGATATGAAAATAAAAAACTCTAGAAGAAGACCCTCTTCTTCTTCACATTTTTATCTCTAGACATCCTAACTTGTGTCTTTTATATCTCCACGACCCAAAGGTATTTCTCTTTAATTTTTGGGTGACACAAAGGACTCTCAAATCTATATCTACTCCTAAATTTTCATTAAGAAACTCATTTTATATAGAGAGATATGATAGAGTCCTTGTCTAGGTCAAATACCTAGTCAAGGCTTATCCAAACATGGCAAGTTAAGGGGCACCCAACTCTTGAGCACCTCCTCCATATTTTTGTGCATGGATCACTATCAAAGGGTTCATAATATATACCCTAAAAGCCATGAAAATTTCAAAAAAAAATTGGATAAATTCGGTGCAAAATTGAAAGAGTTTTGGATTTCTAAAACTCTATCTCATAGAATTCGAAATCCAAACTTATTCCTTTTTGATTTGATCCAAACCACCTTCCATGTAAGAAAAAAGAGAGGAGACCTTTTGTGAACATGGGAGAGACCTGGGAGAGGGCTTTTGTCCCACAAAATAAGTGGAGATTGGCATTGAATAAGAAAGAGGGTGTGGGGAAGGCTTATGTGGCGCAAGGTGGAATCCTAGTCTTACTAGGATTCTATCTCATGACTTGTTTTAATTTGGTTTCTCAAACTAAATCAAACCAAAATTAGATAAACATAATTAAAATAGATCTTAACCCAATTAAGAATCTAATTTAATCAGATTAAATTAAATTTAAATCTGATTTAATTTTCTAATCAAATTAGAAATTAGATTGACCCAAGTCCTAGTTGAACTAGGACTAGTTTTTCCTTGCACTTGGCTTATCCAATAAACCAATTGGACTTGATCCAATCAAGCCCAAAATAAATCTAATTAAATTATATTTAATTAGACTTAACCTCAGCCCATTGGCTTAATCAAATTAAGCCAATTAGCAATCGAATTGCTAATCGATCCTCCTGCAATACTTGCACTGGGTTAAATGTCAATCGTATTGATCATTTAACCCTAGAACGATTCTTAATCATTGATCAACCATCCGATCGGATCATGAACTCTAATGTGTGTGACCTAATAGGTCCAAACCTAAGTCAGTAGCACAGAAATAAATTTTTATACCAATTGAGGTGACCATCTAGCAATGATACCCGACGACCGGATAGGTCGAATGTGTAGAACAACATCCTTAGAACCCATGCGGATATAGTTTTCATATAATTCATCCCCTTGACCAAAATGATCATAGGATACCCCAGAGTTCAACTGTCAACTCTGATCAGGTTGTCCACATTGTATTTCAAAATATCAAATCCATCTGATGGATTACCCTGGCCAAGATTTTGCTAAATTGAAATACAGCGACTCATTCTTCTCCAACTCTTGGAGTGGTCAATCCCATCTCGATGATACTCTGACTTTGCAAGTATTTGACTGTTCTCAGAAGCCTTCCATCTCTGAATTAGAAATTCAGTTAGTCCAGTACCAAAGCACAGTGAGTTGCTTGCAAGTCACTGAGGCGATCTCAAGTCTAAGGGACACTTATACCTATATCCCATCAGAGACATTCTCGACAGTAGAATACTCTGGAGTTGGTCACGTTCAATGATGATGTACCCTTACATCTCACCTATATGCCATACCAGTGTCTCCACACTCCTTGGTTAAGAGGACAACCAACCGATATGGCCTACAGCGACCTATGCTCGATAGAAGCTGTCGTCCTTATTAACAGCTTATCATTTGATCGTGAATAGTTTTAAGGACTAATCGATAAATCCTCTCTTTATCGAACTTAAATAGTCTTAAGAACTTCATCATAACAATGGAGTTCATTAGAAGATGAAAGCTTATGATGAAGATGCCAAATATATTTTATTTATTAACAAATCAATTACAATACTTGGTTGCTCAACCGTCAACAGCTTGATGATTGGCTTTTTGGGATACATTTCCCAACATGGAGAAGGGGCTGAAGAGGTTCAGCATGAAAAACTCTAAAACAGGACTTTTGCTTTTTAGGCATGGTATTAATCTTTTCAAGATGATGTGTCCGACCACATCTGAGAAAGTTCAGCGCATGAGTAGGATTTCATATGCCTCAGCCATAGAAAGCCTCATGTATGCTATGCTATGTACTCGATCTGATATTATCCTTGCTGTGAGTATCATGAGCAGGTATCAATCATATCTAGTTAAGGAGCACTAGATAGCTACGAAGAACATCTTTAAGTACTTGAGAAGAACTAAAGATTTGTTCTTGATTTTTGGCGAAAGTTCTGAGTTACTTGTCAAGGGATATACTAACTTAGACTTTATGTCTAATCCTGATGATAGAAAGTCTATGTCAGGATATGTATTCGTGTGCAATGGTGGCATAGTTAGCTGAAAGAGTTTCAAGCAACCCATCATAATGGATTTGACCACAGAGGCTAAGTATGTCACTGCTTTGGATGCTGTAAAGGAAGGCTTCTGGTTCAAGAAGTTCATTACAGAATTTGATATTATGACATCAGATGCCATACTACTTTACTGTGATAGTAATGAAGCCATAGCACTTGTTAAGGAGCTGAGGTCTCATCAAAAATCAAAGTACATCAAGTGGTAGTATCATATCATATGTGACTACCTCAAAAAGAAATATATCGAGATGTGAAGAGTAGACTCCACAGACAACGTGGTAGATCCATTGACAAAGCAATTGAGCCAACCAAAAATGAAAGTCCACCTTGAGAAGATGAGACTTAGATTAGTGGCCAATTGACTTTAGTCTAAGTAGGAGATTGTTAGATATATGTCCTAGAAGCCAATATGGCTGACATATTATAATAAATCTTGAATATAATTTTATACTTTATATATTAATTTGATCAATAAAAGAATAAATTTATTTTTTATTCAAATATAATGTGTCTTTAAATCATTCATGAAATTAACTTTCAATACATATTCTCAAAGTGTTGAAAATTAGAGACATGTATTTAATTCCTAAATGCTTCCAATCATAGGATCATTATGAGGATGGTGATCAATCTGCATAAATCGATATACAGATCACTTCCTTTAGGATAGATGAGTCTTTAATCTATAGTGTAGAGATACTGGATGATGAGTGTGGATAGCTGTTAGAGAATAACTAGTACTAAGCATGATCATATGAGAGATCACTTGGATTTTTATTCAATCGTCAGTGATTGTCTCAATGTTGTAGTTGTGTGAATGATTCTTTAATCTGAGATGGTACTACTGCTCGTAGTGAGATTACTGGAGTTTGACTAATATATAAATATGAGTCTTAATGAGCCCTTGTAGTGGATGTTGGCAATAATTGATCTACTGTAGGAGTAGGATACGCATCAAGATGAGATCTATCGACCTTGATAGAGAGTAGTCCTAGGAGATTTGAGAGGCTAAGTTCGAGAATCTGTGGTCATAATAGTATGATTGATGAAAAAGAGTTTCCATAAAAATCATAATTGAACTTGAGCTGATCGAATCTATCATATGACTGATGTCGAGATTTGATGATTTATCCATGACCTGCCATCTAGTCGAAACCACGATAGAGAGACTGAATCACATGCTATCTATACCTGGAGATTTATTTTAATTCTACTGAATTACCACTACATACTACTAGGTGTCGTTGGTGGATTGTGAGAGCTTATTAGGATTGTTCTTGATCGACAATCTTTAATGATTAGAGTGAAATTATTCCGATCCATTGAAAAGAGTTTCAATGATACTTTGATAGAGATTATTGTATATTTTACTATCAGATAGAATTAAACCATGGGGTCACACAATAAAAGGATTAGGCTTGAAATTAGCAATTGGACTTATAAAGTGTCAATTAAATTTAGAGAAATCCGATTGGATTCAAAGTAACCTTACTAGCACATGGTTGGACCCAATTTTTTTTTTTATGTTTGGATTTTCTATTTGATAAGATAATTTAAATTTAATTACCTACTAATAACCTAAATAAATTAGATTTATTGGACTCCAATTATTGGATGTTTAAGATTTTGGATCAATTGAATTAAGGGTGCAAGTCCTTAATTAATATTCTTTGATAGTTTAGTTGGGGTGCCACCTTGATTGGATCAAGTTGGGTGTGTCCCATCTTTAGAAGGCATGTAGACCCTTTATGGGGTGTCCCTTGGGTGTACTTTAGGGTGTGTTTATGTGGGTGCAAGGGCTCTAAGAGTTGGTGCCTAAAAGGATTCCTAAAGGAAGTTGAATAACTTAAGTTATTAGGAAACCTAATGTAAGTAGGACTTGTATTATGAGATTGAATAGGATTCAATCCTTATGGTTATTTAAAGAGACCTCACCTAAGGTTTCTAGGCATCCAAACTAGCAGCCCACACTGAAGGAGGAAAACTGCTTTTCCTCGTAGGATCTTCCAGATTTCATCAAATCTGGAGCAGAATAATTTTAAAAAAAAAATTATCCTACATATATTTCAGATCTAAGTCTCTAGATCTAATTTTTATATCTAATATTAAATCTAAAATAAATCTAAAAGGGATGAGGAAACAAGTAATACCTCAAGGATAATCTGATTATCCTGTAGATGATCTCTGCATAGTCTGAGGTTCTGATGTAGCCACGCAAGCACCTGGCCTCTATCGATATCCACTTGGGTAGGACCTGGAATGTCTTCTCCTCACGAATCTATGCTCCAAAAATTAGATCTAAATTTGATTAGGAAGATCTTCAAAAGTCTTCCTGAAGTTGGAGCAGCAGCCTGTCGAAGAAGTCCTGCAGCCTTCTGTTCCAGGCATCACCATGCCTTGGATCTTTGCCAGATGGACGTCCAACTATTTGAACATGAAAAGGGGAGGAAGGAGAGCAGGGAGGATATGGAGAAGAGGGGATGGGGCAGCAGCTATTGGGTTTTGTGCATAAAATAACTTCTACCTCGAAACCCTAGGCGTAGCAGAGTTTATATAGACCTTGTATGCTGCGTAGTGCCACATCATTCAACCAATCAAAAAATTCTAATAAATTTTGAAAAAATTCTGATGGGTGGAGTGATGTCATCTGATCATATCAGATAAGAATCCCACCTTATCTCCAAAAGATGGTGCCAACATTGGATAAGTACAAATAGAGGTGGCACCCAAGAGTTTAAATTGATCAAGACTCTCCAATCCTTATCCACTTGGGGTGCCCACTTTAATCCAATTTGGCTCACACCATAATCTGATTATGGTACCCAATTTGATGTGGCTTGGCTTGTGGACACTCCATAAAAATCCTCCAATGAGCCCTCTTCAGTTTAAGACCCATATGTCAACTTTTGATAGATGTCCTAAAATGAATTTGGCAGGTGCTAGGAATTAGCAGGTATTGTCTTAAATTCATCTCATAAATTAAGACAAGCCTTTTCTGAGCTGGACATGCTTCATTTAGATTGAGAAAAATCTTTCCAAGGTTCTCTGGATGAGTCAAATCATATTTGGCTCAGTAAAGATAGAAAAGATTACACGAGGAGAAAGTTAGGCTCAATCGTGTGCTAGCACGATTTCCTTGAACCTAATTGGATCTTATCCAAATCAATTGGGTTAGCCCAATTGATGACATCCAGATCCTAACCCTTATTTGTGCAACATAGTTAGGTTTAATTCTGTATGGTAATGAGATATGTTGTGATCTCATCATCGACATCATTGAAACTCCTTTTGATGGACTAGAACTCTTCTGATTCAGACAATTAGAATGATCGATCATCAATATCATTCTAATTGCTCTCAAAATCCACTAGTGACACCTAATAGTATGTGGTGGTAACCCATTAGAATTGAAGATGAACCTCTCGGTGCAGCTACCTGTGTGATTGAGTTCCTCTATCATGAGTCCCGACTGAATTAGGGTTAAGGTGAACTCGTCAAATCCAACATCAGTCATATGAATCAATCGATCGATCCGAGTCCGATGTGAAACCTTAATGAAAAACTCTTTTCTATTTTTTTCACTCTGCCATGGACATGGGCTTAAGGACTCAATCTTTCAATTATCATAGGACTACTCCTCTCATCTACTAAGGTTGATAGATCCCATCTTGGTGCGACCTAGTTCCTATAATGAAAATGCTACAGCCAACATACACCTCAGGGTTCTAAATGGCTAGGAGATCGAGTTATGGTATAGTCAAACTATAACACACTCAAGGTGAACTGTCGATGCACCTCAGGTAAAAGAACTAGACACACAACTGCAGTATCGAGCTAGTCATCGACGAGAAGCTAGACTTCCTTATGACTGCTCGATATGGTCACGCTCAGTACTCTCATTCTCAATGAATATCTGTACTCTCACTTTGGTGTCTCCACACTGTAGACTCAAGACACATCTACCCTAAAAAAGTGATCGTACACCAACCTTTCAGATCAATCACCATCCTCGTGATGATCCTATGGTCAGGAGCTGTTTATGAGTTAGTTATGTAAATTCAAGCCTTAAATTTTCAACTCTTAAAAATATGAATTGATATTCCTACTAACTCAAAGGATATATCACAGACACAATGTACACAATGTAATAGAAGAATAACCCATTTATTGATTTATAGTTAAAATTATAAATTTATCCTTAGATTTGTACAGGAATGTATCAGCCAATTTGGCATCTAGGACACACATCTAACACACACGCCATAAAGGAATCCCCCATGCCCTCTCTTCTCCTCTCCCTCTTCACACCTACAAGGGCCTTGGGTGCCCACCTCCTTTGCTGATTTCTAGTCCCTGATAGCAGCTTAAATCAAGAAGAGAAAGGCAAAAGAAGAAGAGAAGAAGAAGATCAAGAAAAGACATCAAAGAGTTGATAGTGATCCAGACTTCGTTCAGATACGCAGGCTGAATTTTTTTAGAGAAAAAAATTTAATCTTAAGAGGGCTGTTCCAGACTGATCTTGAGTGGATACCCATAGAGATTGGGCACTTATGCAGCTAAGAGAGAGCCTCTTCTCTTTCAGATCTAGATTTGAAGAAAAAAATTATGAAACAAGTATGTGATTCGATCACATGTTAAATTTCAGCATATGTTCAATTTCAACATATGAAGTAGATTCTTGTGATTTATATTTTTATGCATGCATGATATAGATTAAAAATATTTTAATCTACTATTCTGCTGTGGTGTTTAGAAAATAAAATTTTGAAACACACATGCATGCCCCTACAAACGAATTCCAACACTTTATTCTAAGAATATAGGATGCTTCCCTTAGGTCTTTCATGGAGAATTCTTTGGACAACCATCTTTTGACCATGGTCAACATGAAAATATCATTCACAATGAGGAAAATATCATCTACGTACAATATGAAAAATATTATTGTGCTCCCACTGATCTTTTTATAAACACAAGGTTCCTCTTCATTTTTGATGAAATCAAATGATTTAATCGCATCATCAAAATGATAATTCTAACTTCGAGAAGCTTGCTTTAATCTGTATATGGACCTTTGTAACTTGCAGACTCTGTGATCACCATAACCAGATGTGAAACCTAAAAGCTGCTCCATATATATATCTTTCTCAAGATATCCATTCAGAAAAGCAGTTTTCACGTCCAACTGCCAGATTTCATAATCATAATAAGCTACAACAGTAAGCAGAGTGCGGATGGATTTCAGCATAGCTACGGATGAGAAGGTTCTTGATGGTTAATGCCCTCACGCTAGCTATAACATTTTGCCACAAGCTTAGCTTTATAGATCTCTACCTTATCATCGGTACCTTTTTTTTTTTTATAGATCCATTTACACCCAATGGGTATAATATTCTCAGGTAGATCCACTAAAGTCCATACTTGATTCAAGTACATCGAGTCCATTTTTAACTTCATTGCATCTAGTCATTTCTCGAAATCGATGTCACACATCACCTCGTCAAAGGTATTAGGATCATCACTATGACACCTATCTCTCATAAAAAATATTTCTTTACTTTCTCTATAAGCATACCTATGTACCTTTCAAGAGATCAGAAAATCCTGCTAGATCTACGAGGTGGTAGAGGAACGTAAACTACTAGCTCATGAATAATGGGTTCCTGAGGATCTATAGCTCTTTGCTCTTCAGAGACCTTCTTTTCGAGCTCAACTAACCTCCCACTACCACCATTTTGTATAAATTATTTTTCTAAAAATATGACATTCTGACTCACAATCACATTGTGATCTTATGAAAAGTAGTAGTATCTCATAAATTCTTTTGGATATCCTATAAAATGAATTATTACAAATCTATCTTCTAGTTTATCAGCCATCTGTCTGTTGACATAGACCGGACATCCCTAATTCTTAAGATAATCTAGAATTGGCTTCTTACCATACCATATCTCATAAGGTATGGTAAGAATGGATTTTGATGGAACTCTATTCAACAGGTGAATGGTGGTTAATAAGGCATGTCCCCAAAGATATAAGAGTAGATCAGTGAAGCTCATCATGGATCTGAAGAAAAAATCGGCTTTTTCCTTGTAGGATCTTCCAGATCTAATGAGATCTGGGGTGGAATATTTCAAAAAAAATTATCCTACAATATTTTAGATCTAAGATCTATTAGATCTAATTCTTATTATCTGATATTAAATCTAAAATTAAATCTAAAATTATGAGGAATAGAGAAATACCTCTAGAGTAACTAGATTATCCTGTAGATGATCACAGCAATATCCAAGGTTCTAAAATAGCCATGTAGTCGCCTGGCCTCTACCGGTATCCACTCAAATAGGATCTGAATCATCTTCTTCTCATGAATTTTTGCTCCAAAAATTAGATCTGGATCTGATCTGAAAGATCTTCAAAAGATCTTCTGAAGCTGGAGCAGCAGCTTCTCGATAAATCTCTGCAGCCTTCTAATCAGGAAGCCACCATGCCTTGGACAAGCACCAGATGGATGCCCAACCTCTTAAACATGAAGAGGGGAGGGAGAGAAGCAGAGGGGGCATGGAGAAGTGGAGAGATTTCAAGCTTTTGCTGGGTATTGAGTAGAGTCTCTAAACCCAAGGTGCAGACAGGGTTTAAATAGACCGTGCTGCGCCATGCAGTGCCACATCATTCGACCAATCAAAAAATTTCAATTAATTCTGAAAAAATTTTGGTTGTTGGAATGATATCATCTGATCATATCAGATAAAAAATCCCCACAATCCCTCCTACTGTTGGCACCAACACTGGATAAGCACAGTGAGATTGGCACCCCACAGTCCAAGTTGATCAAGGGATCAAAGTCCTCATCTCATGGGACTCTATCCTTATCCACTTGGGGCGCACGCCATATCTGATTATAGCACCCACTTTGAGGGTAAAATTAGTAGGTGGACACTCTGCAAAAACTCTCCAATGACCTCTTGCCAAGTGGCCTTCAGTCCAAGGTCCATGGGTCAATGTTTGACCAATATCCTAAAATAAAAATGGCAGGTGACAGGAATTAGCAGGTGTTGTCTTAAATTCATCTCATGAATTAAGACAAATCCTTTCTAAGCTGGACTGACTCCAGTCAGACTGTGAGAAACTTTTTCAAGATTCTCTGGGTGAGTCAAATCACATTTGACTCAGTTGAGATAGAAAAGATTACACGAGGAGAAAGTTAGGCTCAATCGTGTGCTAGCATAATTTCCTTGAACCTAATTGGATCTAATCCAAACTAGGCTAGCTCAATTGATGACATCCAGATCCTAACTCTTGTTTGTGTGATCCAGTTAGGTTCATTTTCGTATGGTAATGAGACATGTTGTGATCTCATCATCGACATCATCGAAACTCCTTTCGATGGATCAGAACTCTTCTGATTCAGACAATTAGAATGATCGATCATCAAGATCATTCTAATTGCTCTCAAAATCCACCAGTGATATCTAGCAGTATATGGTGGCAACCCATCAAAAATGAAGACAAATCTCTCGGTGCAGCTACCTGTGTGATTGAGTTCCTCTATCATGAGTCCTGACTGAATTAAGGTTAAGGTGAACTCATCAAACCCAACATCAGTCATATGAATCAATCGATTGATCCAAGTCCGATGTGAAACCTTAATGAAAATTCTTTTTCATTATTTCACTCTGCCATGGCCATGGGCTTAAGGACTCAATCTTTCGATCATCATAGGACTACTCCTCTTATCTACCGAGGTTGATAGATCCCATCTTGGTGCAATTTGATTTCTACAATAAATATGCTACAGCCAACATACACCTCAGGGTTCCGAATGGCTAGGAGATCGAGTTATGGTGTAGTCAAACTATAACACACTCAAGGTGAACTGTCAATGTATCTCAGGTCGAAGAACTAGACACACAGCTGCAGCATCGAGCTAGTCATCGATGAGAAGGTAGACTTCCTTATGATTGCTCAAGGTGGTCATGCTCAGTACTCTCGTTCTCAATGAATACCTGTACTCTTACTCTGGTATCTTCACACCATAGACTTAAGATACATCTATCTTAAAAAATCGATCGTACACCAACCTTTCGGATCGATCACCATCCTCGTGATGATCTATGGTCAGGAGCTGTTTATGAGTTAGTTATGTAAATTCATGCCTTAAATTTTTAACTCTTGAAAATATGAATTAACATTCCTACTAACTCAAAGGATGTATCAAAGATATAATGTACACAATGTGATAGTAAAATAACCCTTTTATTCATTTATAGTCAAAATTATAAATTTATCCTTACATTTGTATAGGAATGTGTCAATCAATCTGGCATCTAGGGCACACATCTAACAGGATCTCACCATATCTAATAGGATCCTATTCCTCTTTTTGGTGTTGAAAAATATGTCCCAAAGCCAATCGTTAGACGCTTATGCTCATCTTGTAAACTATATATAAATTTTTATTAATAGAAGTTATTTAGTATTTTCATTACAAATTGACCATCTTTGAACTCCTGTATTGTAATGAAGTCTTTAGGACTATATATATTAATCGATAAAGAAGGATTTATCATTATGTCCTTAAAATTATTCATGACTAAATCATACGCTATTACTAGGACGATAGTGATATCAAGTGTAGGTCATTATGTGCTATATGAGTTGGTTGTCCTCTTAATCAAAGAGTGTAGAGATATTATTATGGCATGCAGATGGAATGTAGGAGTACATTCGCATCGAACGTGACCATGTGCTGAGCACTCTGCTGTCAAGAGTAGCTTGTGAAGGATATGGATATAAGTGTCCCTTCGATCTGAGACCACTACGGTAACTTAAAAGCAACTCACTATACTTTAGTATCGAACTATCTGAGTTTCTAACTTAGTGATGGAAGGATACTAGGTGCAGTCAAGTACTTATCAAGTCGGTGTATGAGTCAAGATGGAATTAACCCCTCTGAATTGGTAGGAGATATGCATCAGTGTATTTCAATTTAGCAAAACTTTAGTCAGGATAATCCATGAGATGGATTTAAAAAGTTAAAATATAATGTGGTCAACTTAATTAGGGTTGATAGTTAAATCCTAAGTCATCTTGAGCATTTGGATCAAAGGGATAAATTATATGGTAACCATACGCCAGTAGGTTCTAGAAGTTGCTTTGCAACACTTTGACCCATCCGATCGTCGAGTCATCATTGCTAGATGGTTATATAAATTGATATAGAAAGTTATTTCTATACTACTGACTTAGGTTCAAACCTATGGAGTCACACGTATTAGAAGATTTGGTCAGATCTGATGGCTGAAAAGTCAATTGGATTGTGACTCTAGTGAAGAGTCCTACTTGGACTAGGACTCTGTGGGTAAATCCCATTGGAATTGAAACTCTATCATTTATTGAGAATTAATTAGTAATTAGATTACTAATTGACTCAATTTGATTGAGTAAATAGCTTTGGATCAAGTCTAATTGAATTAGATTTAGTTCGACTCAGATTGGGATTGATATGATCAAACCTGATTACAAAAAAAATTTGATCCTGATTTGATCAGGATTTGGACTCGGCTAATTTCTAATTGGATTAGAAATTTGATAAGATATTTAAATTTTTAATTAGATTAGATTCATTTCTATCAGTGGTTTCAATCTAAATTTAATTTGGATTAGAATTGAATTAGAAATGAAGAGTCCAAGTCAGACTAGGACTCCATCCTTATCTTTTGTGCCACATCTGAATCCATGCTAATTTCTCCACACCTAATTGGATTTGGATTGTGATTTTTGGCATCATGAGAGAGAATCCAACAAGAGTAGTCGAGTATAGCTAATGAGTCATAATATTATCTCTTGTCTAATTCGAATGCGATCTAAATTAGAGATAAGATGCAGAATAGGAAAGGAATTTTTTGTATATAGTATATTGTTGGAGTCATATTATTTTTTTTATTATTTTTAGTAAGGAATAATTTGGTATGTAAGACTCTAAATTTCTTCTCCACATCTTAAAGATTTTTTTAGAATTTTTGGGGATGTGAAAAAGGGGTTTTGGCATTGATTCATGGCATCCTTTCTTGAAAAGTCCTAATTCCTAGTCTATAAAAAAGGGACCCCTCTCTTGGACATCCCATGATCAATTCTCTTGTAGATTTTTTATTTTTAGAGCCTCTTCTCCTTCTCCTCTCTTTTTTCTCCAGATCCTCTATTATTTTGGAGTGTCCAAGGTGCTTATAGAAGAAGGAAGAGGTCAGCTATTTGCAGACTAGCATCTTTGAGCCCCTGATCTGTGCCAGTCTTCGCATGGATTTTTCTATGGAGGTCAGATGACTTCGTGTAACTATGAGTGATCTAAAAAATACTCTCTCCAATTGTTGGATCAGAAGAGATCAAGATTAAAATTTATTTGGTAATGATCTCTAATTTATTTTGATTCCTATGGTAGATCTAATAGTTAGATCTAGAATTTCAGCATCAATGAGATCGATGTGATTTTTATTTTCAGATCTAAAGTATATATTTTTTATATTAAAAATTTTGATATAGTAGAATAAGCTTATATCTTATACATATAATTAAGATTAAATTTTTTAATCTATTATTTTCACTGTACAAAAATTTTTAATTATATGTATTGCACTACCATAATTTTCCTTCCACTAATATCAGAGTCAGGTTGTTTTGATATGAATTAATATGACTTTAGATCATATTTTTTATTATTAGATTTAATTATTTATGATTTATATTATATCTAAATTAGTTTATTTTTACATCTAATTATTATTTATTCAGATTAGATATTCTGAGTAGCAAAGTACTGGGATTGGGTAATCACCAGGCCATCCGGTCATAGGAACAAGTAGGGTTTTATGATCCTCTCCTCTCATTTAATGGGGTGCTCTTCATGATGTGTATGGATGCCACTGTAAGGTCTCATAAAGAAGAAAGTGAAAAGAGAAAACTTACTTTCTTGTAAAACCTTAGATCTTGAAACCCTAGGTGTTGTTGTATGTGATGCAAGTTGCGAAGATAGTTAGTTACATCTAATCTTGTTTAGTCAAAAATATTTTGATCTAAAATCATAAAAAGTTTAGATTTGATCTAGATTTTATGACTTGATGTAAAAAGTTTATATGAAAAATTATTTTCGCAACCTTAACTATGTTGGTGCAAAACTTAATTGAGAATTAAGTATCAAGCTGATTGGATCTAGAATTATGATTTAGATCTAATGACATTACATAAAACATGGGACATAGATTAGCTCAAATTAAGTCCTTTTCTTTAATTGGGTTAGACCTAAGATTAGAATCAAAGAATTTATTGACCATATAGAGAAATTGATTAAGTCTAACCAAATATTGAATTAGATTAATTAGGTTTCTCTAGTACAATAGTTATAGATGGTCAAGTCCATGTCTTTGATTAGACCAAATGGACCTTGATTGTGGCTCAGTGGTTGAATCCAAATCATTAGGTTGGTCAAATCAAAACTAGTTAGCTAATTGGTGTCTAAAGTAAGTTTGCATTTCGATCGATAATTTTTAATTGGGAGTGGCTTATTTGGCCATTTTGATGGTGTCTAAGGCAAGCTTAGCTGACCCTCCCATCAATTTCACTTACCTGATCAATTTGGTGAATTAGATTTTGATTAGATCGCTAAGTGATTCGAGTTAGTCCATGCCATTAAGGTTGATCAGTGTGATCGATCTAGGTGCCTGTTCAATCAGCATGACCTAACCTGATTCAGTGACTTGCTGAAGTCAGTGAGAAGATTTGGTCTACTGATTAATCTTTTCTTCTCTTCTCTCTTCTCTAAATCAATTAAATCCTCTAAATTATTAGGTCTTTAAAATGAGCTGGTTATATTCATAACTAGATCATAGCCTCTCATTAAGGTGAGTGATAATGGGTCCATTATTTCTGTTGTCATTGCAGGCACCATCCGTCTGATGTTCTCTCTGAATGATGGAATTATCATTCATCATATGATGACCCTGATGAACTATCTGATGATGGTTTGGTTGACCGAGCCATCCTCAGGCCTGATCACTCATTAGGTAGAATCACTGAGTAGGTTCATGTTAATAGTTTGACCTAACCAAAACTTTCTGTGGAGGCCCATCACCTACTAAAATAAAATCTGGAGCTAAATTAAATACTAGAAGTTATTTGGAGAAATAATTGATTGAGAACTTACTCATAGATACATATGGATTGATCGAGCCATCCTCGGGCCTATATATAGTCCGTGTGGATTCTAGTACCCACTAAAAAATTAAGGTAATTTCTTAAATTAGAGATAGAGGCTACCAATTCGTATAAAATAGTGGAAGGACCTTTAGACAAAAGTCCAAGTCTTTAGGATTAATAAATTCATATACTAATTAGGTTTTGTTCTTTCTTTGTGTGTGTAGATATGGCCTCAAACTTGTCACTCCGATCACTGTTGGATAGTGAGAAGCTTACTGGATCGAATTTTGATAATTGATATCAAAAATTAAAGATTATCTTCGAGCACGAGTGGATCTTTTATGTGATAACAGATTCGACACCTGAGGAGCCTGCTCCTAACACCGAAGGAGCAATCTGAGACACTTATTTTAAGTGGCTTAATGACTGCACTATGGTTCGTTGCATCATGCGGGCCTCCATGAACGATGAGTTCAGTCGAAAGTTTGAAGAAGCTTAGCTAGAGAAAATGCTTCAAATATTGAGGGATTCGTTTGGTACTCCTGACGACATTGAGTGGCACAAGACCAGTTGCACCATTTTCAATGTCCAAATGAGGGAGGGTGCATTTGTTATCGATCATGTATTGTACATGATTGAGTAGATTAAAAAATTGAGCAAACTCAGCTTCCCTTTGCATGAACAATTAGGAAAGGATGCGATCCTGAACTCTCTACCCAAGTACTACCTGTTGTTTCTCAGTCATTTCATAATGACGAAGCCTATAGTCAACTACCATAGTCTACTGGGATTGCTACAGACTTTTGAGAAAGATCACCAGCTCCATAAGGAGATAGTGAATCTAGTGGGAGGATCTTCTTCAGATAGTCATCATCCCTTTAAGAAAGAAGAAAAGAAGAAGAATAAGAAGGTGCCTGGTGCTCGGAGTCAGTCCCAAAAACCCAAGTTCAAGGCTGATCAAAGTCAGATAGAGTGCTTCTTTTGCAAGAAACAAGATCACTGAAAGAGAAATTATCCTCAATATATCGCTTCCCTTGATCCGAACAGGTCAAAGAAGAAGAAGCACTACAAGAAAATAGCCTTTTTGCGATGATATTCTTTATGATGAAAATCTTTTCATTATAAATAAAACTATTTATGATGTAATATAATTTTCATCAATAAAAAAATATTTATGATGATTTTATTATTTTGTCACCAATAAAGAATATTAGCGATGAAAAATAGAGTTTCATCATAAATAAATATTTATTTTTGATTATTTTTTTATCATAAATAATAAAATTTTATTTAAATTTCAAATATCTAAATATTAGCAACAAAAATATTTTTATCATAAGTAATTTAAATTTTTATGATGAAAAATACTTTTCCATCATAAATAACCTTTATTTATGACTAAAAATTTTTATCACTAATATATGAGGAGAAATAAAAAATTTAAAATATCAAATATTATAGATTATTTATGACATAACTTTTTATTATAAATAATTTAATTATTTGTGATGAAAATACTATTTATGTCGCAAATAAGCCTTATTAACGATGAAACTACTCATCGTTAATATTTAAAAATATTAAAAAATTTAAAAATTTAAAAATTAAAAATTATTTAGGATGAAAAAAAATACATCATAGATAAAAAAATTATTTATGATCAAAAATAATTTTTTCATTGCCAAACATTGATCATTTATGATAAAAATTTTTGTCGCTAATATGTGAAAAATAAAAAAATTTAAAAATTCAAAAGGTAAGTTATTTATGACTAATAAAAATATTACATCACTAATAATTAATTATTTATGATAAACTACCTTCATCATAAATAACTAAAAAAACTAAAAATTTAAATATTATAAAATTTTTACGATGAAAACTTTACATTGTAAATAATCAACTATTTGCAATGGAAATTTTATTTTCCATCAAAAAAATATTATTTATTTATGATAAATATTTTTCATTGCTAATATGTGAAAAATAAAAAAAAATTAATTTTCAAAAATGATAGAATTAGGAACGTAAAAAATTTTCATCATAAATCATTAAGCACATTTGTGATGGAAGAAGATTTTTTTATCACTAATAAATTTATTTTAAAAATTTAAAAATAAAAAATAATTTGTGATAAAATTTTTTTGTTGTAAATAATCCATTATTTGCGATGCTAAGTTGAATAACCATCACAAAATCATTGCTTATTTACGACATATGCCTTTCATCACCAATATTTAAAAAATAAAAAAAATTAAAATTTTAAAAACTAGACTATTAGCAATGGAATAAAAAATTTCTATCGCTACTGAGTTTTTTAAGGATGAAAAGTTTTATCACTAATATTTTAAAAATTAAAATTTCAAAAATTTTAAAAAACTTTTCTATTAAAGGATGTTTAGATATATTATAGTAAATTTTTTTATATTTATAAAAATAAATATTAGATAGTTTTTAAAAAATAATATGTACATAAGAAAAGTACATAGAATATTAAGATGAATATGTAGTAATATAAGAAAAAAATAAAATTAAAAAAATATTGAAAAATTCTTATTTTTTTAACAAAGACTTAATTGATTTCAATTTAGGATCTATTTGAATAGTTGGATCCGAAATATTATGGAACTTAAAAATTAGTCTTAGACAATGATAAAATAGGACAAGCTTAGCTTATAATTCTGTATATTTGGTGGTTGGCTCATGCATCTCATAGAATTTTAGGCCCAACTATCTAAACAAATGCTTAATTGGATTCAAAGTTGCAAGCCACAAGCACATGCTGGTCACTTCAAGGTCTAGATGGGATCATCCAACCCACATGCATCCGATTATATACAATTTAAAATACTAAAGATCTAATCAAAATTTTAACCTAAAAAATCTCAAACTGATGACTTGGTTCTCTGTCCAATTCATGGTTCTGAAGCCTAAAAAATCTCAACATTAAGCATAAACAACAGAACAAGCAGCCAAGCTAAACAATACTATCCCTGATAAGGTTTTAATTAATAGTAGGCATGGTCGATTAAGGTGGAGCTATATTATGGAAGATGGCAGCATCATTACTCCAAAAGGACAATAATGTCTGAAAATTACCTTCTGCTGCCAATGTTCTTGAACAGCAAGGCTAAATACTAAAAAAAGAGTTTTACATTTATAATTGCTTTATTTTATCCATCTCTATCTTATCAATAATGTAAAATTTGGGGATCTCAAACTGTATGCTTTAATATTTTTTCTCAAAACTTTTAAATATTCTCATATCTGTCGACCATTAGAACCATTTGAAATTGCAACAATATTTTAAAAATAAAAAAAAAAGAAAAAAATTAATATAATTTTTTTTTAAAAATGAAAATTTCTTTTTCAGTAATTATTAGCATTGAAAAAGACTTTCCATCACTAATAATGTAATTAACGATGAAAATTTATCACCGTAAATAACTTTTTTGTTGGGAAAACTTTTTTATCGAAAAATATTTTGGCAGAAAATATTAGCGATGGAAAGTTTCCATCGTTAAAAATTTATTAACGATGATACCTATGATTTCGTCGCAAATAATATTTTTGGGTGGGGAATAATTTTTTCAGCAAAAAAAAATTTTTTTTGGTGGAAACTATTAGCGACGAAAAATATTTACATTGTCAATAACATTATTAGCGATGAAAAATATTTTTTTATTATAAATTATTTTTTATTTAAATTATTAGCGATGAAAATTTGTTATTAGTGATGAAAATTTTTATCACTAATACATCGCATCCCGTCAAGTCCCATCTGGAACCCATTTTCTTCTTCGATGCCCCCCACTATGCTTTAGTGCACTCCCCCCCCCCACGTCCCCCTCTCTGCTCTGCCCCCTCTCCTGGCCATCGAGTTCACCGCCGTCGCCATCCTCGATCACCGTCGTCGTTGCAGTCATGTCCGTCGATAAGGTAAGCTTTCTTTGTTTTTTTTGGGGGGGTTCTGAGGCCATCGGTGGGCTGTCGGGGATGGGGGAGACATCGATGAGGATGGGTCGGGTTGGTGGGGATGGGGCTGAGCCGGCGGTGCCTGCATCCACCGTCGGTAATCCATCTTTATTTTTTTTAGTTCTTTTGTCGGGCCATCGGGCTGTATGGACGGTGCCGGGGCCCGATCAGGCCAGCATGGATGGGTGCACTGGGTCAGACGGGTGTGGATGGGCCGGGGCCGGTGGCCATGGGGATGAGGATGGGTGGGCTAGGGCCGATGGGCATGGGGATGGGGACGGGTGGGCTGGGGTGGATGGGTGGGTCGGGTCGGGGTGGCGTGAACGGGGTCGGGCTGGCGGAGACGAGGCTGAGGTGGGATGGTGGGGATGGGACCGGGGCTGGACCGAGTCAAGGTGGGTCGGGCCAGGTCAAAGTGGGTCAGGTCAGGCTGGGTCCGAGCAGGGTCAGTTCTGGGTTGGGCCGTGGCCTGCGAGGATGGGTCCAGGTCGGGCTGAGGCCAGTAGGGATGGGGCCGGGCCGGCATGGACGGGGACGAGGTGGGCTAGGTCGGGTCGGGCTGACATGGAGGGGGATGCATATTATTTGATTAATTATATTTATTGCATATTATTTTTTACTGTTACTACTGAAATTATTTAATTATTTGATTAATTATTTTTTTCACTAGCACAATGCACATTACTGTTACTTATTATAATTTAGTTATTTTATGTGCTATTTTGTATGCTACTAAAATTATAAATATAAAAAGTATTTCTATTTTAGAGAAAACTCTATTAAAATTTTTGATGAAAAAATTTCAATACGAAGTTATTCTTTTTTGATAAATTATAAATCTATCTTCGAATGCATGTTCAAAGATGGTAGTTAAATTGTATTGAGCCATAGATTCTCATTCAAGAATTGATCTTCATCGAGATCGAATCTTGGATGTCCCATATTCGGATTTTTTGAAAAAGTAATAATATTATTGTTGTTAATAGTTGATATTTTATTTTATTTTATGGTATTCAATAATTATCTATCCATTATTCTCTGGATATATGGTAGATAGGGTATGTAGGCACCATATCCACATCGTATACTTGGAGAACCATGGGGAGATGCTGCTAAAATTTTTACAAAAATAAGATAAAATATTCACAAATAACAATAATAAGATTATTACTTTTCTGAAAGGGATAGGACCACATCTGTTAGTAATGATTTGAAATGGATAGGATCATGCATTTTTATTTCATTAAATTGATGTAATATATTTTCTGTGTTATTGTTCAGCCTTTATTTTTAATATGTATTGTTTTGTATAAAGTGATCCGGATCTAGATTCGGATCGATATTTTGGCTGAAATTCAGAATGAGATTCAGTTTGAAATTTGGATAGGGATCCAAAATACCACTGAACTTTTTTTTGGTTGTTAATGATTTTATACTTGTTGTTAGATGGGATATCAATAAAAGTTGGATGAATGCTAAAGATATTTTTTTACCTGAATATTGAAAAGGAGTTCAAGATTTTATTAAGTTTACACGGCATAAGGCTGACAGTGCTAGTCGGATAAAGTATCCATATAAGAGACGTGTCAATTTGGTATATCATCACATAACACTTATTGAGGAACATCTGTTATAATATGGTATGGATAAGAAGTATACTTGTTGGATATGGCATAGGGAGGGTGATCCGAATGAAGTGGTGTGCGACAATGATGATACTGAAGATGATAGTGATACTGGTGGACCTATCGAACATAGTGGTATAGGAGAATTATTAGATAATTTACATCAAGGTGTTTGTTCAAATGTATGCATAAGTACTACTACATCTAAAAGTAATTCTGATCATGAACATAATATCTGGCTTGAGAAAAAAGGGATTTTTGAACAGTTTGCAAAGCTTGTAAGGGATGTACGAGAGCCACTCTATCTAAATTGTATAAAATTTTTTTAAGTTTGAGTTGTTGATAAAATTATTTCATATTAAAATCATGAACTGATGGAGTCAGAAGATAGATGACGATGTTCGTGTTTATAGTCTACCTTGGAGGTTGAGGCACCTTCACTGATCTCAATTGCCGCACTGGCTCCACTGTCAGAGGATCCCAATGAGATGGGTCCCAGTGAGGTGGGTCCCAGTGGTATTGTTATATTTTTTATATAATAAAATTTGATTCTTTTATTTGGATCATACTAATGATTTATTTATTATTGTTTCAGGCCAGTCTTCATTGGTAGTGAGGTGAGAGCGAGGTCCATCGAAGAACCTCGCTCTAGAGCATTGGAGATGCGAGCATCAAGGATAGCGTCTCCAAATCGAGATACCAGCTGGCTACATCAGACCTATTAGAGGATGGTGCGAGCCATGGTAGACTGAGCTGGGCATCATATGTCGTAATTATGCCCCTGTGATGCTCTTCAATTGGCATCACGTTCTACCAGCTCAGAGAGAAGTTTTCTACACCCACTTATAGGTAAATAAATTACATTATGAATATTAATTTGCATAGTATTCTTCTAATATTTGTTATTGGTAGGGTGTATTCGACATCATTGATTTTGAGGAGGATCATGTGAGGTGAGCCATCGATACTCATCTATCCTTGCATTTCAAGGATTATCGCCATCACATGCATCAGCATTGGTACTGGGTGGTGCATGATCATGGAGAGGAGGCAGCATGGCAGCAGTCCTATGACAGCATCACCATAGACGATTGGACTGCCATATGCCGGCGGTACGAAGATCCGGCATATCAGGTTACACATCTAAACTTTTTTTTTTAGAGTTTAATGACTGAATCATTTATTCTTAAATTAAATTTATTATCTGCTAATTTGACTGGTAATTTTATAGAGATGATGTGTCCAGAATGCGACAAATCGGGTGAGATAGATCGTGCCACATTATGGAGGTTCGAGATCATTCGCTCTTCATATGGAGCACATGGTAGGTAATTTTTAATTTTAATTAGCATATAATTTTTTAATTATTTAATTTTTTTTAATTAATTCTCAAATTACAGAGAGATGCTGAGAGTGACGAGCTTCTTGGTAGGATCGATATCTACCAACGGACCAACCAGCGATGGTCTGGAGAGTGGATGATGGAGAGTCAGGAGCTCTTTGTAAGTTTTTTTAATTATTTTTTTATTCACAATCTGATTTTTATTAAAAAATTAAAATAATTTTAATTTTAATTTTTAGAATCGTATGATAGACATGAGATCCCAGCCTATCCTAAGGGCTCGATCGCACCCATAGATGATGAGATCTGTGATCAGGTGCTCGATACGAAACCCTATTATGTTAGAGGACTAGGGTATGAGATCACTGCTCTCTCATCTTCATGCTCATCTAGGGCTGATATCCATTCTGCATGCGAGGCTCAGCTGACAGAGGTGTAAAGGCAAGCTATCGAGGATCAATAGCAGGCTGTCATAGATCGACAGCAGGCTGAGCATCGAGCTCAAAAGTTGGTTGCACATGTTGACAAGTATCAGCAGCTCCAGATCCAGATGATGGAGCAGATAGAGTAGATGGAGCAGACGATACAGCTGATGAGGCAGCAGCAAATCAGTCTGAGCTCCGTCGAGCGCTCTCCATCCCCAGCTCATTCTCTAGATGTCGATATTTGATGGCTTATTGATATTTTTTTTTATTTTTAAATCTTTTATAATTTTAATTTAATATAATAAAATAATAAAATTTATTTATCAATTTATTATGTAAATTTTTTATTTTAATTTTTTAAATTTATAAAAAATATTATACATAAAAATTAAAAATATATATTCATAATTTTTTTTAAAAAAATATGACTAAATTATTGGCAATAAAATTATTCATGATGAAAGATTCATCACCAAAAATATTTTACTAATACAATTTAATTTTTTAATAAATATATAATTAATAGTGATGAAAAAATTTCATCATAAATAATTATTAGCAACATAAATTTTCATCTTAAATTGAATTATTTATGATGTAATTTTTTATCACTATCATTATTCAATTTTGTTCCTAAAATTTTTTTTTATTAAATTAATAGCGATGAAATTTTTTCATTGCAAAAAATATTTTTTAGGATGTAAACTTTTAGTCGCTAAAACTTTGAAATTAATAGCGATGAAAATATTTTCATCGCTATTAATTTTTTATTTATTAGTAATGGTATAATTCATCATAAATATCTTTTTTTATGATTAAATTTTTTTATCTTTAATTTTTAATGATGAAAATATTCATCATAAATATCTTTTATTAGTGATGAAATTATTTTTTCATCATAAAATATTATCAATGATGTGATTATTGATGATGAAATATTAACGATAAAAATTTTATCGCTAATATATATTAGCGATAAAAATCGATTATTAGCGATGAAAATTTTTTATCACTAATAACCTATTTTGTTGTAGTGAAGCAATCAGTTGCTGGATAGGGTACTTATGTGATAACACCTTATAACTTCTCTCTTATAGATACAATCACCTAGGTATTGGATACTAAAAGCCCTATTCATATTTATAATTTGTTGTAGGGTCTTCAGGTCACTAAGAGATTTGAAGAAGATGAGAGATTCTTGAATTTTGAAGATAGAAGATCAGTTTCAGTTCTAGCTTTAGGAATCATCAAGCTTGTATTTGAGTCTCAATATATTATTCTTAATGAGTGTCATTATTGTCCTAATTTTTTTTTTAAATATTATTTCTATAGGCCTTTTGGTCAATTCAAATTATGAAATATCAATAAAAAAAAGCTTTTGTGATATCATTTTGAATGGTGTTTCAATTTTACATGGATAGTTGAACAATGGTATCTATATTGTATCTAGGTCTAATGTAATGTACATTTCAAATAAACATCCTAGAATAGATGATGTCACAGATGCCTACCTTTGGTATTGTAGGCTAGGTCATATCAACAAGAATAGGATGAACAGATTGGCTCAAAAAAGAATTCTTGATAAATATGATTATGAATCGTTACCTATCTATGAGTCTTGTTTGCTTGAAAAAATGATAAGTCACTTTTTACTGAAAAAGGTGAACGAGCTAGTGATGTGCTGGGTCTGAAACATATCGATGTATATGGACCCATGAGCACATATATCGAGGAGGGTATAGCTACTTCATCACATTCACAGATGACTTATCTACGTATGGGTATGTCTACTTGATGAAACACAAGTTTGAATCATTTGAAATATTCAAACAGTTCCGTAATAAAGTAAAAAAAAATTAAAAAAATATTAAAATTCTTCGATCTGACTGAGGAGGTGAATATCTTTCTAGTAAATTTCTGACATATCTAGGAGAGAATGGGATTCTCTTCCAACGGACCCCTCCAGGGACACCACAGCATAATGGCATCTCAGAAAGGAGGAATCGAATCTTGTTGGATATGGTTCGGTCCATGATAGGGTTTGCAACTCTGTCGATCTTCTTTTAGAGATATGTACTGGAAACAGCCTGTCTTGTACTCCATAATATTTCGAGCAAGTCAGTTAGTAAGACATCATATGAGATATGGTTAGAACATAGGCCGAACCTCTCTTACTTTAGGGTCTGAGAGTGTCCAGCTTATGTTAAACGATTACAAACTGACAAGCTCAGTCCTAAGTCTGATAAGTGTAATTTCATAGGGTATCCTAAAGAAATGAGGGGATATTACTTTTACTTGCCTGCTGAACAAAAGATATTTGTCAGTAGAAAGGCACATTTTTTGAAAAAGAAATTCTTTAGTGAAGGAATAAGTGCCTTTAAAATCGAGCTTGACGAAGTTTGATAGATAGAAGAATCGACACCAATGATTGAATCTGAACTAGATTTGATGAGATCAAATCTGGAGCCCAATGAACAAACATCTTTAAGATGATCTGATAGAGTACCACGTCAGTCGGACAGATACTTAGGTTTCTTGGTCAGGGATGGAGATCCTGTCGAACTCGATGAGAATGATGAGGATCCGATCACCTACATGGTACAATGCAGAGTTCCAACTTTGATAAATGGCTTAAAGTCATGAGATCTGAAATAGAGTCCATGAAGGTCAACGATGTATGGACATTAGTTGACCCACCTGAAGGGGTAAAGCCCATAGGGTGTAAGTTGGTCTTCAAGAGAAAGAGGGGCACAGATGGGAAGGTGAAGACCTATAAAGCCCATTTGATTGCTAAGGATTATCATCAGCATTATGGTATTGACTATGATGAGATGTTTTCTCCTGTGGCAATGCTCAAATCCATTTGGATCATGCTTGCGATAGCAGCATATATGGACTATGATGTCTGACAAATGGATGTGAAGACAGTTTTTCTAAATGGAGAGCTGAATGAAGAGATGTATATGATACAACCTAAAAGATTCATATCCACAAATGAGTCCAAAGTATGCAAGCTTCAGAGATCCATTTATGGATTGAAGCAAGCATCTCAGAGTTGGAACATACATTTTGATAAGGTGATCAGAACGTATGGCTTCATTCGGAATGGAGAGAAACCCTGCATATATAAGTGGGCAAATAGTTCGATAATTGTATTTCTCTTAATCAGGAATGATGTCCCTGCATTACATGGAATAAATGTGTGGCTGTCGTCATAATTTTCCATGAAGGATCTGGGAGAAGCAACCTACATTCTTGGGATAAAGATCCATAGGGATAGATCTAAGAGGCTGCTCGGGCTCTCCCAATTCATGTACATAGATACTATGCTGAAATAGCTCAGCATAGAGAATTTCAAAAAAACTATCTTTTGATAGGCCAAGAAATTTCTCTTTCGAAAGGAGATTATCCGACAACTCCTCAAGAGAGAGAGTGTATGAGTAGAGTTCCATATGCTTCGACAGTAGATTCTATTATGTACACCATGAAATGTATGAGACTAGATGTGGCATACTCATTAGAAATAATGAGTAGATACCAGTCTAATCCAGGAGAAAATCACAGGAAGGTCGTAAAGACCATTATTAAGTATTTAAGAAATACTAAGGATTAGTGACTTATGTATGGTGAAATTGACTTGAAACTTATAGGGTTCACCAATTCCAGCTTTTAGTCAGACCATGATGATAGTAAGAGTGTGTCGGATTATATTTTTATCCTAAATGGTGGAGCAATCTGCTGAAAAAATTCTAAGCAGAATACTATAGTAGACTCTATTTGCGAAGTAGAGTATATTACGGCATCTGGTGCTGCGAATGAAGCTGTATAGTCGCAGAAGTTCATTGGCGAGCTCAAAGTGGCACCCTCCATTGATGGCCCTGTCTTGTTATACCGTGATAATACTAGAGCCATTGCTCAAGCCAAGGAGCCGAGATCCCATCAATGCATTAAACATATTCTATGCCATTATCACCTTATCCAGGAGATCGTGGATTGAAATGATGTCGACCTTCAGAAGATCGATGAAAAGAAGAACCTAGCCGACCCATTTACTAAAACTCTCAAAATCAAGAAGTTTGATGACCACAAATTAAAGATGGGTATACGATACTGTACCGATTGGCTTTAATCCAAATGAGAGTTGTTGGAAAATGTGTCCTAAAGCCAATCGTTAGACGATTGTACTCATCTTGTAAACTGTATATAAATTTTTATTAATAAAAGTTATTTGACAGTTTCATTACAAAATGACCATCTTTGAACTCCTATATTGTAATAAAGTCTTTAAGACTATATATATTAATCGACAAAGGAGGATTTATCGTTAAGTCCTTAAAATTGTTCACGACCAAATGATACGCTATTACTAGGACGATAGTGATATCAAGTGTAGATCATTGTATACCATATGAGTTAGTTGTTCTCTTAACTAAAAAGTGTGAAGACACTGTTATGGCATACAGATGGAATATAGGAGTACATTCGCATCGAACGTGACCATAAGTCGAGCACTTTGCTATCAAGAGTAGCTGGTGAAGGATATGGGTATAAGTGTCCCTCTGACTTGAGACCACCATGGTGACTTGTAAGTAACTCACTGTACTTTAGTATCAGACTGTCTGAGTTTTTAACTTAGTGATAGAAGGATAATAGGTGTAGTCAAGTACTTATAAAGTCCGTGTGTGAGTCAAGATGAAATTGACCCCTCTAAATTGGTAAGAGATATGCATCAGTGTATTTTAATTTAGCAAAATCATAGTCTGGGTAATCCATGAGATAGATTTGAAAGATTGAAATACAATGTGGTCGACTTAATTAGGATTGACAGTTAAACCCTAAGTCACCTTGAGCATTTGGGTCAAAGAGATGAATTATATGGTAACCATATACCAGTAGGTTCTAGAAGGTTGCTTTGCAATACTTCGACCCATCCGATCATCGGGTCATCATTGCTAGATGGTTACATCAATTGGTATAAGAAGTTATTCCTATGCTACCAGCTTAGGTTCAAACCTATCGGGTCACATGTTAAAAATTATGTCCCAAAATTAATTGTCAGCCTATTGACGGTTGTGCTTATCATTATAATTATATATGAATTGTTGAATTAATAAATATTATTTGATTTTTTTCATCAATGTGTGTATTTTATTTTGAACTCCTATTATGTGATGAAGTCTTTAGGACTATTTGATTCGATCTAGGAGGATATGTCATTTAGTCTATAAATCTTAGGTTCGTGATCAAATGATATACTATTATTAGGACGATAGCTATATCAAGTATAGATCATTGTGTGCCATGTATATTGGTTGTCCTCTTAACCAAAGAGTATGGAGACACTGGCATGGCATGCAAATGAGACGTAGGAGTATATTTCACTGAACGTGATCAATTACTGAGCACTCTGCTATCAAGAGTAGCTGACGAAGGATATGGGTATAAGTGTCCTTCCGACTTGTGTCACTACGATGACTTGCAAGCAACTCACTATGCTTGGGTGTTGGACTATCTAAATTTTTAATTTAGTAATGAAAGATTTTTGGGCATAGTCAAGTACTTATGAAGTTGGTGTGTGAGTCAAGATAGAATTTACCCCTCCGAATAAGTAGGAGTTAATGTATCAGTGTGTTTTAATTCAATAAAACTTTGGTCGGAGTAATCCATGTGATGAATTTTGAAAATTAAAATATAATGCAGATGATCATATCAAGGTTGGCAGTTAAAATTCTAAGTCACCTTGAGTATTTGGATCAAAGGGATGAATTATACGGTAACCATATGCCAATAGGTTCTTGAATGATACTTTGCAATCTTTCGACCTATCTAAACGTCGGTTATCATTACTAAATGATCACTTTGATTAATATAAGAAGATTATTCTCATACTATTGACTTAGATTCAAACCTATGGGGTCACGCTCAAAAGAAATTTCTGAATGATCATATGGCTGATCAGTGATTAAGAATCGTTCCAGGATAAAACAGTCAAATTGATTGATGATTAATCCTGTGCAAAAGTTGTAATAAATTAATTTATTAATTATTGATGAATTATAAGAAGATTAATTAGTAATTAGATTACTAATTAATTTAATTTGATTGAACATTGAGATTTGGATCGAATCTAATTGAATTGGATTCAATTTGGTTTGACCCGATTATATTATAAGATGACTTAATCGCTAGGGGTGTTTGATTCCTGATATGATCAAGATTTGAGCTTTATTAATTTTTGATTTGATTAAAATTTAATTAAAAATATTTACTACCTAATTAGATTGGGTTTAATGGTCCCATTGGGTTTAACCTAATTTGGTTGGATTAAGAACCTAATTGGATGAGAAAAATAACTCGAATTTAAATCTCTTACACCTCCTTTATCTGCGCCCTCTTATTCTTCACATGAGAAATATTTTATATAATTTTTTTCTCATATTTAGAAGCCTTTTCCATATTCTCATTTGAGTTCTTTTGAATTAGAAATTGGTTGATTTAAATTTGAGTTCAAATTGATTTGAATTTGAATGAAAATCTCGAGTCCAAATTGAGTTGGACTCTCCTCTTCACGCCACCACATTTCTCCATGCATAAAGTATTTTTGCATGAGATTTTTTTCACCATTCTGATGTTGGTCGACCTCTCCCTGAGTTTATAAGATAAAAATAAAATTTGGTTCAAATTTTAATTTAAATTTGATTTGAATTGGTGATAAGGATCAACCAACACTTGAATTTGAACCGAAACTATCTTATTCTTATCCTTATCTTCTATTGGATGCCAACCTTAAAAGGGGATCATTTTTGTATGAGATTAAAAATGATTTTTGATATAAGAAATTTGAGAAAGAAGACATAAAAAGTTGAGAGTGGGTTGGGCTTCCGTACGTGAGAAACAGAGGAAGTATTCTATCTCTCGGGCGTGAGCAGTGGGTTCTAGGGTTTCATCTCTAGATTTTGAGAGAAGAAAAATATAAAAATGAGTCTTATCCAATCTTTCACACCACCACCTCCTCATAAAGCTTCATCTTTTGATCTGAAAGAGTCTAGGAGATCCAAAGAAAGGAGCTTGGATCAGCCATCTAGAGCCTTCGACGTGAGCTAGCACTCCCGTGAAGGAAGATCCGATCAGAGCTTTGAGTGGATGATCTGTAGAGTTTGGACGACCTATGCAGCTGCTCGACATCAGTGAAAGTTTTGTACCATACTTATCATTAGCAGAGATCATCGGCCCATGAAAAGGTGATGAGTTCTAAACTCTACCGACATAATCTAATTGTTTGATCAGATTCAGAGCATCAATGTGATCGATACAGTTTTTTATTTTATATCATATTTTAATATAAATTTTTTATATCATAGATTTTTAATGATAGTTTAGATTTGATCTAAGATATATTTAAAAGATTAAAATTTTTAATCTTTTATTATTTCATTATAAAATTTTAAAAATACATGCTTTGAACTACCCATTTTTCCTTCAAATGATATCAGAGCAAGGTTTCTTATGACATAAATTTTTTATATATAATCTAATTTTAATTATTTAGATTAGGTCTAAATAGTTAATTTTGAATCTGAGTAGTATAGTAATCTGATTGGATAGATCCTCATAGCCATCCGATCATAGGAGAAATCAGAATTTCACTATCTTATTTACCCATTTGATGGGATCTCCTATGGTGTGTGAGGATGCTGCATGATCTTTTCCATGATGATGAACAATGAAAAAAATTTTAAAATATTATTTTAGATTAAAAATTAAAGTCTTGATTATTAGATGATTGATTGTAAAAATATTTTATAAAATTAAAAATTATTTTCAAACATCGAATCCAAACCCATATTAGCCCAAAATTTAATTAAAAATTAAACAATCTAGATTTGAGAATCAAAGATCTAAGGCATTAATTTCATAACTCATGGGTTAATGGGTTAGCTCGAGTTAAATCTATTTAACTAAGTTAGATCTAGGATTAGAAATCATTGATAATGGACCATGTTAGTAATTGATCAAATCTAATTAAAAGTTAATTCTGATGGGGTCAATTTTTTCTCTTGATCAATTTCAATAGATGTAGTTGGTCAAGTCCATATCTTTGATTAGATCAATATAGACTTTGACCATAGCTCTGTGGTCAAATCCAAGTCTATAAGTTGATCAAATTGAAAATGACTAACCAGTTGGTGTCTAAAGTAAGTATGGCAGCTTTGATCGATGGTCATTAATTAGGAGCTACTCACATAGATTTAGTCTATGTCGAGTTAATGGCATATCCCTCCCATCGATCTCACTTATCTGGCTAATATGGTGAATCATATTTTGATTAGATCACTTAATGATTGGAGTTGACCCATGCTAACTAGAAAATCAGTGTGACTGATTTAGTTGCCCCTAGTTCGACTTGTCTTGAGTCTTCTTTATGACTTGATGAAGTTAGTGGGAGGATTTATGACTGGTTGGCTAGACCAACTTTTACCTAATCTTCTTTAATCTAACTTGGTGAGGTCAGTGGGAGGATTAGGATTAATTGATCAAATCTTTTTTTATCTCTCAATTCGACTAATTAAATTCTCTAAAATTATTAGGTCCCTAAAAATAAAATAGTTATGGTGATAACTAGATCATAGCTTTTCATTAAGTTGGGTGATAATGAGTCCAACGATTTAGATGATCATTGGAGGCACCACACGTCTGGTGCTCATCTGGCTGTCAGAATTATCATTCATAATATGTTGTTTTAGTTGTGTCTTTCTGATGATGGTCAGGTTGGTCAAGCCACACTCAAACCTGGTCACTCATTTATTAGATATACTAAATTTTGGCATGTTAATAGTTGGACCTAACCAGAACTTTCAGTGGAGGCACCACACGCCTATTGAAGAGGTGTCTAGGGCAAAATTGAATATTAAAAATTATTTAATGAAACAATTGGTTAAGAACCTATCTATGGGTACACAAGGTTGGCTGAGCCACACTCGGATCCATGTGCAGTCCATATAGATTTTAGTACCCACTAAGAAATTAACGTAATTTCTCGAATTGAAGGTAGAGGCTATCATTTTGAATAAAATAGTAAAAGAACCTTTAGACTAAAATCCATGTCATTAGGCTTAATCAATTCATATACTAATTAGGTTCTAGTTTTTCTTTTACAGTTATGGCCATCACTTTATCACTCCGATCACTAATAGATAGTGATAAATTGATGGGACCAAATTTTGATAGCTGGTATCGAAAGCTCAAAATTATCCTAAAGCATGAACGAATCTTATATTTGTTAACTAATCCGACACGCGAGGAGCTAGCTCCAAATGCACATAGCTCAATCAGAAATATTTATTAGAAGTGGCTCAATTATCGAACTATAGTTCATTGTATTACACTGGCGGTGATGAATGATGAATTTAGTCATCGTTTTGAGAATGCTCAACCATAGGACATATTGCAAATATTGAACGAGTCTTTTGGCACATCCGATGATGTTGAGAGGCACAAGACTAGTTGTGCCATCTTCAATGCTTGAATGAGGGAAGGAGCATCAGTCACTGATCATGTATTATACATGATCGAGATGATTGAGCACCTAAGCAAGCTCGACTTTCTCCTGCATGAGCAGTTGGAAAAAGATACTATTCTTATCTATCTATCCAAGTCCTACCTCCCTTTTCTTACTCATTTTCGAATGACAAAGCCTACAGTTAACTACCATGATTTGCTGAGGTTGCTGCAAAACTTTGAGAAGGATCACCAACTCCAAAAGGAGTTGGTAAATGTTGTGGGAGGATTGTTGCTCTTAGATTGATTTTGATGATTACAAAGCAGATTGAAGGGATACAAATATTTTAAATTAAAAAAGTCTTTATGCTCTTCAAGGGCAAAATCATAATTTTACTAAAATCCTGATTTGATAGTATCATTTGGTAGAACAAATGATTTATAATCTATTGGTGAAAATTTTATTATTTTTGGACTTATATTTTTGAAGTTATGAAGGTTTGAAGTGCATGAGTCGACTCATGAGTCAACTCATGGCACAATGAGCTGATTGGCACGCAAAAATTTTCCTTGGCACGCTGGATTTTTGGCTTGGCATGACCTGTGAGTCGATCCACAAGGCATGAGTCGACTCATGAGTCGACCCCTGCTGATTTGAGCCAAAAAATTCCAGAAACCAAATCTCTGGTCTTTGCAACAGAGGTCGACTCATGAGTCGACCCCTGAAGCATGAGTCGACTCATGAGTCAACCCCTGCGACGGAAATCATCCGCAACGGCTAGTTTTTTGCCCATTTTAATTGCCTTTTATGCTTCCTAAAAATGCTCTAACGGCTCTTTTTCTGCCTAATATATTTTCTCTTGTTTCTTAATGCTATAAAATATTTCAAAAGGTGAAAATACAGGTGAGATACATTGAGAGGATCCAAAATATACACGAAGTGATCAACGAGACATTCGAGAGAAAAAGAAAAGAGGATCCAAAATCTACACGAGAGAGAGACAGGTGATCCACAATATACATGAGAGATTGTGAAAGAGATTCAAGAGCATTCAAAGAGAGGATTTTTCATGCCTATTGTTTCAACCTTGATCTAGAGATCTTTCAAAGCCTTCAAGAAGTCATCAATCAAGTTCATCTTCTTCTCAAGCGTTCATTCAACTTTTCATCCACCTTGAAGAAATCCAAAAAGGGGATTCTTCATTTGAGTAAAGTATTTTTATTGTTATATTCGCTCATTTAAGGAGCTGTTATTGTATTAATTTGTGCTCTAAACTATCTTACTCTTTGTGAGTAATTGATCTTGTTTTTGGAGGGTTTCCAAAACAAGGGAAGGTTGATCCGAACATGAAATCGGAGTGTTTTGGGTTAGCTTGTATCCGAGAAACAAGTGGACTAGCTTGGGATAGCTAGTGTCAGAGTTTCCGACATTTTGTATTCAGGTTGAATACAAGTATAGTGGATTGAAATTCCCAAGTAGGAGCTTGGGGAGTGGATGTAGGTGCAAGGTTGGCACCGAACCACTATAAATCCTTGTATTTGTGGTGTGCTTTATTGTTTCTCTTTATTTCTTTATTATATCCTTGCATTCTTGCTTTAGAAATTTAATCTTGATTTAAAGTCTTTCTTCTCATTCATCAAGCTTTTAACAAATACCTTTCATAAGTAATTAGTTGAGCTTAAAATTTTTAGAAACCCAATTCACCCCCCCTCTTGGGTTGCATAGCTGGGCAACAAGTGGTATCAGAGCCCGGTGCTCTAGCCCTTCTTTGATCTAACAATCAAAGAGCCAAAGATCTATGGCAACCCATGTCGGTACTTGTCTAGCCGAGGGGCAATCTACAAACCGACCTCCACTTTTCAATGGGTCTAATTACACCTATTGGAAAGCTCGGATGAAGATATTCATACAAGCACTCGACTATGATATGTGGAGTATCATAGTGAACGGTCCTCACACACCCACCAAGATTATAGATGGTGAGGAGTCAACCAAACCCGAGAAAGAATGGGATGAGGTTGATAAGAAATTGGCACAATTAAATGCCAAAGCTATGAATGTTCTTTATTGTGCACTAGATGCAAATGAATTTAATCGCATTTCTACTTGTGCATCTGCTAAAGAAATATGGGATAGGTTAGAAGTAACCCATGAGGGAACAAATCAAGTAAAAGAGACTAAAATAAACATGCTAGTGCATAAATATGAATTATTCAAAATAGAGCATGATGAGTCCATAACTGCTATGTTTACTCGTTTTACTGATATAATTAATGGTTTGAAGAGTCTTGGCAAATCTTATACTAACAGTGAGCTTGTAAGGAAGATTCTCAGGTCATTGCCAAGAACTTGGGAAGCCAAGGTGACTGCCATCCAAGAAGCAAAGAACTTGAACTCTCTACCTCTAGAAGAGCTTCTTGGATCCTTGATGACTCATGAACTTAGCATGAAGCAACATCAAGAGGATGAAGTCAAAAAGAAAAGAACCATTGCCCTCAAATCCACAACTTCGCCTGATTATGAAATGGATGACACTGAAGATGAAGAACAGGATGAAGAGATGGCACTCATCACCCGGAGATTCAAGAAGTTCCTAAGAAAAAGGAAACAGGGGATGAGAAAGAAGTCATTCACAAAAGGGGAACAAAGCAAAGAGAAAGAGAAAGATCAACCCTTTATATGCTACGAGTGCAAGAAGCCGAGACATTTCAGATCCGAATGTCCACAACTGAAGTTCAAAAGAGAAAGGTCCCAAAAAGTTCAAAAAGAAAGCAATGATGGAAACTTGGAGTGCGAGTGATGACTCAAGCTCCGATGAGGAAACCTCAACAGAACAAGCCAACCTGTGCCTTATGGCACACGAAAATGAGGTAACTTCTGAATCCACTAGTGAATTTACTTTTGAAGAATTGCATGAAGCATTCTATCATTTAATTGATGAATTAAAGAAACTAGGGAAGAAAAACAAAGAACTGAAAGTGGAAAATCAGTCCTTAGTGAAACAAGCTGAAAACCATTCAATTGAAAAATCCACCTTGATTCAAGAAAATCAAAACTTAAAGAATGAAATTAACAAGCTGAAATCTATAGTAGATAAGTTCACCTTAAGTTCAAACAAACTAAATATGATTCTTGATAATCAGAAAGCTATATATGATAAGGCTGGACTTGGCTATAAACCCCTGAAGAAACAAAAATGTCTGAAGAATATTTATGTAAATTATTCAAGTAACAAGTCTACAAATATCACTTGTTTCAAATGTGGTAGAATAGGACATAAATCATACACATGCCTCAAATCTGCAAACACAACTATAAAAAAAATATGGATTCCAAAAGGAACCATTCTGACTAACCTAAAAGGACCCAAGAAAGCTTGGGTACCTAAGACAGAAACTTGACCTTTGCTTGCAGGTGGTCTAGCATCCCAAGGAGGAAACAGAAAATGGTATCTTGACAGTGGATGCTCGAGACACATGACTGGTGATGAATCACAATTCATCACGCTTAATGCTAAGGATGGAGGGATGGTCACCTTTGGAGATAATGGCAAAGGAAAGATCATCGGGATAGGTAACATTGGTATCACTCCCTCCAAATACATTGAGAATGTTTTATTAGTTAAAGGTTTAAAGCATAACTTACTTAGCATTAGTCAATTCTGTGATAAAGGGTATAAAGTAGTTTTTGAATCATCTGTTTGCATTGTGACTAGTCCTATTAACGATGGCATTAAATTTATAGGACATAGGCATGGCAATGTTTATATGGTTGATTTGAATGACTTAGCCAAATTAGACATGCAATGCCTAGTATCCTTGAATGCTAAAATTAATGAGACTAGTTGGCTGTGGTATCATAGACTTGCACATATTAGCATGCATTCTCTTTCAAAATTAATTAAAAAGAAATTAGTTCTTGGTTTGCCAAAATTGAATTTTGAAAAGGATAGAATTTGTAATGCATGCCAATTAGGTAAATAAACTAGAGTTTCATTTAAATCCAAAAATACTGTTTCAACTTCTAGACCTTTAGAGCTCTTACATATGGACTTATTTGGACCAACTAGAACCACTAGTCTAGGAGGAAAATGATATGGCTTTGTAATTATAGATGATTACTCTCATTTTACTTGGGTTTTCTTTTTGGCACACAAAGATGAAACTTTTCATATTTTCACTAAATTTTACCGAAAAGTCATTAATGAAAAAGGGTTTTCAATTCAAAATATTAGAAGTGATCATGGAACTGAATTTGAAAATTAAAATTTTGAAAATTTTTGTGATGAAAATGGAATTGGCCATAACTTCTCTGCTCCTAGGACACCCCAACAGAATGGGGTAGTTGAAAGTAAAAATAGAACCTTAGAAGAAATGGCCCGTACCATGCTTTGTGAAAGCAACCTTCCAAGATATTTTTGGGCGGAAGCAATTAACACAGCATGTTACATTTTAAATCGTGCTTTGATTAGATAATTTTTAAAGAAAACCCCCTATGAACTTTGGAAAGGAAGAAAATCAAATATTGCATATTTTCATATTTTTGGTTGCCGATGTTTTGTATTAAATAATGGCAAAGAAAAACTTGGTAAATTTGATGCAAAATCAGATGAAGCAATCTTTCTAGATTACTCCTCCACTAGTAAAGCATTTAGAGTTTTCAACAAAAGAACTTTAGTAGTTGAGGAGTCCATACATATTGTTTTTGATGAATCTAACGATCTTCCTTCAAGGAAGAATGAGGGTGTTGATGATGCAGATCCACTAATAGAAGGTATGAAGGAGATCACTCTGAAAGATTCAGCAACTCCAGAAGACAAGGATCAAGAAGATGAACAAAATGAGAGAGGTGAAGAAATTCAATAACAACCTCAAGGTACAAATGACCTACCCAAGGAATGGAGGTATGTTCACAACCACCCTAAGGAGTTAATTATTGGTGATCCTATGCATAGGGTAAAAATCCGTTCTTCACTTAGAGATGTAGTTAATCATTGTGCTTTTGTATCTCATCTTGAACCTAAAACTTTTGAAGAAGCTGAAAATGATCATAATTGGATTAATGCAATGCAAGAGGAACTTAATCAATTTGAAAGAAATAATGTTTGGACCTTAGTATCAAGACCTAAAAATTATTCAATAATTGGCACAAAATGAATCTTTAGAAACAAATTAGATGAGCATGGAAATGTAATTAGAAATAAAGCAAGACTGGTTGCTAAGGGATATAATCAAGAAGAAGGAATTGATTTTGATGAAACCTTTGCACCTGTTGCTAGATTAGAAGCTATTAGACTTCTACTTGCATATGCTTGCTTTATGAAATTCAAGTTATTTCAAATGGATGTTAAAAGTGCATTTTTAAATGGATATATTGCTGAAGAAGTATATGTAGAACAACCTCCTGGATTTAAAAATCATGCTTTTCCTAATCATGTCTTTAGATTAAATAAAGCTTTATATGGATTAAAACAAGCACCTAGAGCATGGTATGAAAGGCTAAGTAAATTTCTACTAAATAATGGTTTTTCAAGAGGTAATGTAGATACAACCCTCTTTATTAAAAGAAATCAAAATGATATGCTAGTTATACAAATTTATGTTGATGACATAATTTTTGGATCTACTAATGAATCCCTTTGTCAAGACTTTGCTAAGCTTATGCAGGGGGAGTTCGAGATGAGCATGATGGGAGAACTCACCTTCTTCCTCGGACTCCAAATCAAACAATCAAAAGAGAGAATCTCCATCACCCAAAGCAAGTACACCAAGGAACTACTCAAAAGATTTGGAATGGAGAACTGCAAACCAATAGGCACACCAATGAGTCCCTCATGTAAGCTTCACAAGGATGATGAAGGTAAATGTGTAGACTTAAAATACTATAGAGGTATGATTGGCTCATTATTATATTTAACTGCAAGTAGGCCTGATATCATGTTTAGTGTTTGTTTATGTGCTAGATATCAATCTAATCCTAAAGAATCTCATTTGAATGCTGTTAAAAGAATCTTTAGATACTTAAATGGTACTCAAACTCTAGGGTTATGGTACTCTAAGGACTCACAAATTGATTTATTAGGATATTCAGATGCTGATTTTGCTATATGTAAATTAGATAGAAAAAGCACAAGTAGAACTTGCCAATTTCTTGGAGTTAACCTAATCTCATGGTTTAGCAAGAAACAAAATTCGATGGCACTGTCTACGGCTGAGGCCGAATACATTGCAGTCGGAAGTTGTTGTGCTCAAATCTTGTGGATTAAGCAACAACTCGAAGACTTTGGAATCAAACTTAATGAAACACCAATAAGATGTGACAACACAAGTGCCATAAATCTATCTAAAAATCCAATTCAACACTCAAGATCCAAACATATTGAAATAAGACATCATTTTATAAGAGAACATGTTCAAAACAAAAATATAATTCTTGAATATGTTTGCACTGAAAATCAATTAGCTGATATCTTTACAAAGGCCCTTAGTGAGGATAAATTCTGTGAAATTAGGAGAAATCTAGGAATTCTAGATCCATATGCCTAAATTTTTCTCAATTTCCAAGAATTATTGTCAAAAACTCTTAGAGCTCAATTTTCAACATCTATCCTGGTCCCAAAAGCTCAAATTTATCATTCTAAAAACTTATCTTTGAGTAAAACTCCTTCTCTCAAAATTTCAAATTTTTTTGGAATTTATTCATATTTTTTCTGAATTTTTGAACTTCATGAGTCGACCCCCATGAGTCGACTCAATGGCAAACTTGTTATTTCCTCAAACTTCCCACGGGCTCATTGTTTTTATATGGGTTGCTGTTCGTGAGCCGACCCATCCGGTCATCTTCTTCCCTCCAAAAGCCATCCTCTCCAATTCCTTTTGTTCCAAATCCAAGGATTTATTTCGAGGCAATTCTCCCTCCTCCTCTCCACCAAAAATCGCCACCTTGGAAAGGGATTTTTGTGCTTTCTCCCATTGTTTGGCACGGTTGGAGCGTGCCCTAGCACTCCACCGTTCTTTCCAAATCCACTTCTTTTCTCCACCAAAATCCCTCTTCACTCTCTTGTGATCCCTCCTCCACTCATTCAAGTGTTCCTCCAAGTCTCCTTGCCTGCTACTATAGTGAATATGGCTCCAAAGATGAAACTTCCCCAAAGAAGAAAGTCAATCCGTGAGCTTGAAGAAATTGTCCGAAAGAAAAGGCAAGCTGGTCAGTCTTCCACTGCTCCCACTCCAGCTTCAGTATCTGCTCAAGGTCTCCCTCAATCCTTTCTAAGCCCCAGTAAGAATCCTCTTTCTGATAGAAAAGTCGAAACCGGGAAGAATATAGATTTTTGGTTCTTTGAGAAAGAGGGCTTTACAATTGCAACTAAGATTAAAAACTAAGGATGGGAACTCTACTGCTCCCTTAAGGAAGTCACCTATGTTGACCTAGTTAGAGAATTCTACCAGAATCTACATTATGGAGATGGGTCAGTGACTTCAACAGTCAAGGGGATTGATATTTGCTTGGATTCTAGTATATTGGGAGAGATACTTCAGTTGCCTAGTGAGGGTTACTCTTATATGGAACTCCCAGTAAAAGAAGAGGGGATCAGAATTATTTTAGGAGAAACTTATTCAGAAAGTTTAAATAAATTGGAAGCAAAGATTTTGTCTATTGAGATGAGGATCCTGCATCAGATGGTAACGAAGCTCTTCTTTCCTAGGAGTGGTAGACATGATTTACTTTCCAGCAGAGATGTATGTATCATGTTTCATGTCATCACTCAGACCCCCCTGAACCTCCCTGCACTTATGATAGAGGCCATAAGAGAGACTTTGAACAGATCCAAGGCACACTTGCCTTATGGTATGGCCCTTACTAGAGTATTTAGGAGGTTTGGAGTTAGCTGTGAGGGGGAGGCTTCTACTAAGCTCTCTCATGTGGACACTTTCAACCAACACACCCTGCACCGAATGGGATTTACAAAGACTGATGGTGGTTGGATTAAGGGCTCTGAAGAAAGATCTGAAGAAAGAGCTGAGGAGAGAGCTGAAGAGAGAGCTGAAGACATAACTGAAGGCAGAGTAGAAGAAGAAGATCCATCATCTCCTGTCCATGACTTCAGGGCAGCATCACCACATATTCAGTTCATTCCTGATACAGAGGCTGGCCCTTCAGAGTTTACTAGGATGCCCACACCAGTGTATCAGCCAGAGAGCAGAGCACCACATTCAGATTTCAGACTGGCTGACGATCAGATCGAGCATATATCACAACGTGTGGCTTCTCTGCTATCTAGTCAGTGGAGTAGTACTTCTTTTACACATGGAGCCACCTCTTCTGATCAGACCATTACTCCCCACATCTCCACTGTGTTTCAGATGTTATCAGATCAGTCCATCCGGATCCAGCAGCTTGAGGACACAGTCTGGAGACTGACTGGCAGAGTTCTTGACTTGCAGGGGCAAGTCCTTGCTTTGGCCCATCCCAAGCCACAGGAGTCAACTATTGAGGTCACAGACCTCACTGCAGAGGCTGGCAGGCTCAGAGGAGCACTAGAGGGTGGATATGAGTTACTGAGGAAAGAGATCCGAGGATCGAGTGAGCATGCAACCACTCAGTTCACTGCTCTACTACAGTCTGTTTCCAGAGCACTGAACGTACTTGATTCCATTAGACTCACCCTATCTGTTCAGTCCTTAGCCTCTCAGCGTTCTCAGCCTCCCAGTTCATCTCGCTCTCCTGCTCGTGCCAGAGGCAGACGGGGTAGAGGACGCACTTCTGATCCATCAACTTCTCATCTCATATCTGATGACTTCGATCCTTGACTTGTCTTGATCATTACTAGATCCTAGGTGTTAGTGTCTTGTTCTAGGATCTGTATTTTGAGGCCATGTATTGAAAAATTAGCTGATTGACTTTTATATTATGAACTATGTATTGAAACAATTATTGTTTTATAGTATCATCTTCTACCTTTTGTAATGATGACGATCATATTTTGGTTATATATATATATTCTCCTTGTTGAAATATTGTCTTCTCTTTGTTGTTGTTTGCTGTTAATAATTGCTGTTTTAAGGGGGAGCAAACATTTGTAATAAACCCTAAAGGGGGAGAAATTAAAGAATATTTCAGAAAAAGAAAAAGTTAACCATGTTTGATGATATCAAAAAGGGGGAGAAATTAAACAAAAATTTGAGAAATTAAACAAAAAAAAAAAACAATCCAACAAAAGCAAAACCATAAATTATGAGCAATTAAGAAAAAGTAACTCATCAAAACCAAAACTACAAATTATGAGAAATTAATGAATGAATTGAAAATTTAAAGAACAATATCAAAAATATAATGCTAAGTACAATGCAAATAAGTAACTTTTAAATTACTTCTTTACATATGCTCTGATTTGCTTTAAAAAATTTAAATATGCTCTGATATACTTCAAAATTCAAACTTGCTCTGATACATCTTTTGAAATTTTATTTACCTTGATACATCTTAAGAAATTTAACTTACTCTGATACATCCTAAAATTTTTTTTTAACTTACTCTGATACATTATAAAATTTGCTCTGATACATTATAAAATTTGCTCTGATACATTGTGAAATTTTCTCTGATACATTGTAAAATCTTTTCTGATAACATTGTAAAAATTATTTTTCTTGCTCTGATACATTGCAAAATTTATTTTTCTCTTGCTCTGATACATCTTAAACTCAAAATGATCTAATACTCTTTTCAAATCTTTAAGAAAATAGACAAACTATTTTTGCATATGACCATTTATATCACATGCCAAAAGAATCATATTTTTTTTAAGAATATACACCTATAGTGCATTCTTTTGAAATTAATGCATTCACATAAATGCTTTTGTTCAAGTATTTTGTCATCATCAAAAAGGGGGAGATTGTTGCTCCTAGATTGATTTTGATGATTACAAAGCAGATTGAAGGGATATAAATATTTTAAATTAAAAAAGTCTTTATACTCTTCAAGGGCAAAATTGTAATTTTACTAAAATCCTGATTTGATAGTATCATTTGGTAGAACAAATGATTTGTAATCTATTGGTGAAAATTTCATTATTTTTGAACTTATATTTTTGAAGTTATGAAGGTTTGAAGTGCATGAGTCGACTCATGAGTCAACTCATGGCACAATGAGCTGATTGGCACGCAAAAATTTCCCTTGGCACGCTGGATTTTTGGCTTGGCACGACCTGTGAGTCGACCCACAAGGCATGAGTCAACTCATGAGTCGACCCCTGCTGATTTGAGCCAAAAAATTCCAGAAACTAAATCTCTGGTCTTTGCAACAGAGGTCGACTCATGAGTCGACCCCTGAAGCATGAGTCGACTCATGAGTCGACCCCTGCGATGGAAATCGTCCGCAACGGCTAGTTTTTTGCCCATTTTAATTGTCTTTTATGCTTCCTAAAAATGCTCTAACGGCTCTTTTTCTGCCTAATATGTTTTCTCTTGTTTCTTAATGCTATAAAATGTTTCAAAAGGTGAAAATATAGGTGAGATACATTGAGAGGATCCAAAATATACACGAAGTGATCAACGAGACATTCGAGAGAAAAAGAAAAGAGGATCCAAAATCTACACGAGAGAGAGACAGGTGATCCACAATATACACGAGAGATTGTGAAAGAGATTCAAGAGCATTCAAAGAGAGGATTTTTCATGCCTATTGTTTCAACCTTGATCTAGAGATCTTTCAAAGCCTTCAAGAAGTCATCAATCAAGTTCATCTTCTTCTCAAGCGTTCATTCAACTTTTCATCCACCTTGAGGAAATCCAAAAAGAGGATTCTTCATTTGAGTAAAGTATTTTTATTGTTATATTCGCTCATTTAAGGAGCTGTTATTGTATTAATTTGTGTTCTAAACTATCTTACTCTTTGTGAGTAATTGATCTTATTTTTGGAGGGTTTCCAAAACAAGGGAAGGTTGATCCGAACCTGAAATAGGAGTATTTTGGGTTAGCTTGTACCCGAGAAACAAGTGGACTAGCTTGGGATAGCTAGTGTCGGAGTTTTTGACATTTTGTATTCAGGTTGAATACAATTATAGTGGATTGAAATTCCTAAGTAGGAGCTTGGGGAGTGGATATAGGTGCAAGGTTGGCACTGAACCACTATAAATTCTTGTGTTTGTGGTGTGCTTTATTGTTTCTCTTTATTTCTTTATTATATCCTTGCATTCTTGCTTTAGAAATTTAATCTTGATTTAAAGTCTTTCTTCTCATTCATCAAGCTTTTAACAAATACCTTTCATAAGTAATTAGTTGAGCTTAAAATTTTTAGAAACCCAATTCACCCCCCCTCTTGGGTTGCATAGCTGGGCAACAAGGATCTTCTTCTGGATGTCGACCTTTTAAAAAAGAAAAGATGAACAAGAAGAACAAAAAAAGGGTGTAAAGTGCTAGGGTACCTAAGTCCAATCAGACCAAGAAACCCAAATCCGATCAAAGTCAGGCAGAATGCTTCTACTGCAAGAAGCAGGGGCACTGAAAAAAAAATTATCCTCAATAAATTGCCTCCCTAGATCCGAACAAGCTGAGAAAGAAGTAAGTTGTTGCTAGATAAGGTAATTATATGATAATACCTTGTAATTTCTCAATTTGTGATTCTACTATCTGAGTATTAGATACTAAAAGTCTTTTTAATATTTGTAATTCATTGCAAGGTCTACAGATCAGTAGGAGATTTGAAGAAGGTGAAAGATTCCTTAATGTTAGAGATGGAAGACCAGTTTCAGTTCTTGCATTAGGAACTATTAAGCTTGTATTCAAGTCTAATGTAATTATTCTAAATGAATGTCACTTTTGTCTTTTCTTTTTATTGAATATTATTTTTGTAGGCCTTTTGGCTATGTACAGTTATAAAATTTTAATAAAAAAAAATAATTTTGATATCATTATGAATGGTGTTAATGTGATGAATGGACAGCTGTATAATGATATTTACATATTGTCACAATCTGTTAGTGTAATGTATATGTCCAACAAACATCCTAGAATTAGTGATGTCTTCGATATCTACCTTTGGCATTGTAGGTTATATCATATTAATAAGAATAGAATAAACAGGTTGACACAAAAGAAAATTTTTGAAGTCAGTGATTGTGAATCACTCTCAATCTGTGAGTCCTATCTTCTTGGAAAAATGATCAAATCATTTTTTACTGAAAAAGATGAGTGAGCTAGTAAAGTTCTAAGTCTGATACATACCGATATATGTGGACCAATGAACACTAGTGCTAGAGATGGATATTTTTATTTTATTACATTTACAGATGACCTATCGAGGTATGGGCATATCTACTTAATGATACATAAGTTAGAATCATTTTTGGTGAGTTTCTGACATAGAAGAGAATGAGATTCTCTCATAATGGATCCCTCTTGAAACATCACAGCATAATGGTGTATCAAAAAAGAGGAATTGAATCCTATTAGACATGATTCGATCCATGATAGGCTTTGCAAATCTGTCGATTTCTTTTTAGGAATATGCACTCGAGTTGGCTTGTTATATTTTAAATAAAATTTTAAGTAAGTCTATAAGTAAAAGATCACATGAGATGTGGACAGGATGTAAGTCAGCACTCTCTCACCTTAGGGTTTGGGGATGTCCGGCTTATGTCCAATATTTAAAAACTGACAAGCTTGGACCTACGTCTAACAAATATCTATTTGTAGAGTACCCAAAAGAGACCAAGGGATATTACTTCTACCTTGGGTAGTCTTTTTAGAAAAAGAGTTCTTTGGTGAAGGAACTAATGCCTCAAAGATTGAACTTGATAAGGTTCAATAGGTAGAAGAACCGACATAATCTAGTAAACCCATAGAGTCGGACTTGATTAGATCAAATCCAAAACCTATTATAAAAATATCTTTAAAGAGATCCAATAGAGTAGTGCATCAACTGGATAGATACTATAATTTTTTAGTCTGAAATGGGGATCCAATTGAACTCGATGAGAATAATGAGGATTCAATCACCTATATGGATGCAATATAGAGGTCTGACTCCAATAAGTGGCTGGAAGCTATGAAATCTGAAATGGAGTCTATGAAAATCAAGAACGTATGGACATTGGTTAACCCACCTGAAGGGGTAAAACCCATAGAGTGTAAGTGGATCTTCAAAAGGAAGAGGGGTGCAGACGGGAAGGTAGAGACCTAAAAAGCCCATCTGGTTGCCAAGGGTTATCGTCAGTATTATGGTATTGATTATGATGAGACATTTTCTTCTGTGGTAATGCTCAAGTCTATTCGGATTATCCTTGCGATAGCAGAACATCTGGACTATAAAATTTGATAAATAGATGTAAAAACAGCCTTCCTAAATTGAGAGCTAGAGGAAAATGTATATATGATATAACTTAAAGATTTCATATCTACAGATAAGTCTAAGGTGTGAAAGCTTCAAAGATCCATCTATGAACTGAAGCAGACATCTCAGAGTTGGAATATGCATTTTGATAAAGTGATCAGAACATATGGCTTCATTAAGAATAGAGAGGATCTCTGCATATACAAATAGGTTAATAACTTTGTGGTAGTATTTTTTATTTTATATGTCGATGATATTCTCTTAATCGAGAATGACATTCCTGTATTACAGAAAATAAAAGTTTGGTTATCATCATAGTTCTCCATGAAAGATTTGAGAGAAGCATCCTTCATCTTTGGGATAAAGATCTATAGAGATAGATCTAGAAGATTGCTTGGATTATCCTAGTCGACATACATTGATATTGTGCTAAAAAGGTTCAGCATGAAGAATTTTAAGAAAGGCTATCTTCTGATATGCTAAGAAATTTCTCTCTCGAAGAGTGATTGTCCGATAATTCCTCAAGAGAGAGAGCATATGAGTAGAATTTTATATGCTTCGACAGTGGGATCTATTATGTATGCCATGACATATATGCGATCAGACATGGCATACTCACTAGAGGTAGTGAGTAGATACTAGTCCGATCCAGATAAGAACCACTGGAAGGTCGTAAAGACTATCTTTAAGTATTTGAGAAATACTAAGGATCAGTGGCTTATCTATGGAGAATCTGACTTAAACTTGTGGAGTTTATAGACTCAAATTTTCAGTCAGATCATGATGAAAGCAAGAGCGTGTCGGGATATATTTATATCCTGAATGGTAGAGCAATCTATTAAAAAAGTTTTAAGCAGCACACTATGGCCGACTCTACTTGTGAGATAAAATATATCATGGCATCTGATGCTGTGAAGGAAGCTGTGGGGTTACGAAAGTTCATCAACAAGCTCAGAGTGGCACCCTCCCTTGATGGCTCTGTCTTATTGTACTGCAACAGTATTGGTGCCATTGCTCAAACGAAGGAATCGAAATCACATCAGCGGACCAAGTACATTCTGTGCTGCTACCACCTGGTCTAAGAGATCGTGGATTAAGGTGACATCGAACTTCAAAAGATCGATGGAAAGGAGAATCTGACCAACCCATTTACTAAAGTCCTCGATGTCAAGGAATTCGAAGATTACAAATCAAAGATGGGTATACGATACTGAACCGATTGGCTTTAATTCAAGTGAGAGTTGTTGGGAATTGTGTCTCAAAATCAATCGTCAGCCTGTTGACGGTTGTGCTTATCATTATAATTATATATAAATTATTAAATTAATAAATATAATTTGATTTTCTTATCACTGTGTACATCTCATTTTGAACTCTTGTTATGTGATGAAGTCCTTAGGACTATTTGATTCGATATAGGAGGATATATCATTTAGTCTTTAAATCTTAAGTTCATGACCAAATGATATACTATTATTAGGATGATAGCTATATCAAGTATAGATCATTGTGTGCCATATACATTGGTTATCCTCTTAATCAAGGAGTATGGAGACACTGACATGGCATGTAAGTGAGACGTAGGAGTACATCTCACTGAACGTGACTAATTGCTGAGCACTCTGCTGTCAAGAGTAGCTCGCGAAGGATATGGGTATAAGTGTCCCTCTGACCTAAGATCACCACGGTGACTTGCAAGCAACTCACTATGCTTTGGTGCCAGACTATCTGAATTTTTAATTCAGTAATGAAAGATTTTTGGGTATAGTCAAGTACTTGCAAAGTTGGTGTGTGAGTCAAGAAGAAATTGACCCCCCCAAATAAGTAGGAGTTAATGTATCAGTGTGTTTCAATTCAGTAAAATTTTGATCGAGGTAATCCATGTAATAGATTTTAAAAATTAAAATACAATGTGGATGATCCTATCAGGGTTGGCAGTTAAATCCTAAGTCACCTTGAGTATTTGGGTCAAAGGGATGAATTATATGGTAACCATATGCCAATAGGTTCTTGAATGATGTTTTGCAATCATTCGACCTATCCGGACGTTGGGTAACATTGCTAGATGGTCACTTTGATTGGTATAGAAAAATTTTTCTCATACTATTGGCTTAGATTTGAATCTATGGGGTCACACTCAAAAAAAAATTTTGACTGATCATATGGCTGATCAACGATTAAGAATCGTTCCAGGATAAAACAGTCAATTCAATTGATGATTAACCCTGTGCAAAAGTTGTAATAAATTAATTCACTAATTGTTGATGAATTATGAAAGAATTGATTAATAATTAGATTATTAATTAATTTAATTTGATTGAATATTGAGGTTTGGATCGAATCTAATTGAATTGAATTCAATTTGGTTTGACCTGATAGGTTATGAGATGACCTAATCGCTAAGGTTGTTCGATTCTTGATATGATCAGAACTTGAGCTTGATTAATTTTTAATTTGATTAAGATTTGATTAAAGCTATTTATTATCTAATTAGATTAGGTTTAATGGTCTAATTGAATTTTGTGGGAGAAATTCAGTGCAGGGGTAAAATGATAATTTTAAAATTTTTTTAAAATCATAATTTTATAGTGAAAAAATATTAATTAATCTAATTAATTAATATGAATTTATCCTACACTAGAATCTAAATATGATATATATCATGTATGCATTTAAATTTGAAATTTGAATTTGAACAATAAATACTTTATTGTAATGTGTTCAGAACACAATACCTTTGTGCGGGTAGTAGATCGCCGTAATCTGATCACCGTCGGGAGAGTTTGATCATCGTGATGTAGCCACACAGCGTGTCTGGCCTCTGTGGATAGTCCACACAAAGCTCCCAGTCTGATCGACTCCTCACGAGTGCTAGCTCATTGTAGAGTCCTTTTGACGGTCGATGCTGATCGAACTCCTTCGATCGATGTCTGTCGATTCTTTGGATGCTCCGGATCATCAACAGACATGCTTGAGAGAATGTTGAAGATCTTTCTAAGATTTTGTGGGCTCACGATACTCGTAGCTCATTTTCTCACTTTTCGAACCCCAGGCTAAAACTCTAGGAAACTCACCGGAAACCTTGCACCCACTTTTCTTTCTTTTCTTTCTTTTTCTCTTGGAAGGATATGGATTTTCTTCTCACGCACAAAACTTCTCACACCCCAAAATTTTTCATAAAAAATCTTTATCTTGCATGCCCCACTCTTCTCCTCTTTTTATAACAACGTCAAACATCTTATCCAAAAGAAAGAATAAAGATGAGTAATTGCACATTTGAATTCAAATCAAATTTTGAATTCAAATGGATACCAAATCATCCCTTATCCACTAAAGGTGTGAGGCATGGCTTAAATTGTGCATGGAGTGATTTCATGAGAAACCTTTTCTCATGTAATAAATGGGGCATAAAAAAAAGGATAAGGTGCAAAGATTGATTGCCCATTCAAATTCAAACTTTATTTTGAATTTGAATGGCCAACCAATCATCCTTATCCATTCATTTGGCACATTAAATTGGGGCATGGAGAGAGCTTAGCGTGAGAAAAAAATTCATGAGAAGTTCCTTCTCATGAATTCAAATGGGTACAATGGAAGTGAGGTGGCGCATGGAGATCGGGTCAAAGTGGTTTAATTATTTAAACCAACCTAATTGAACCAAATAAGTTAGGTCCAATTAGACTAATTTAAACTCAACTTAATTAGACTTAATTAGGCTCAATAAAATCCTAATCAAATCAAGAATTTGTTATGATCCAGGTGGTGTGCCCAAGGCCCAGGGAACCAAGGCTAAGGCCAAGGTCCATCATTCATGAGGGCTTCATGGAGGCTCTAAGGCTAGTTGGGCCCTAGGTTGAAAGGCTGTGGGCCTTTCGGGTTCTTGAGGTCTAGGTTATGTGGGCCTCAAGAGACCAACTCTTTATGGGCCAGATCTGGGCCCAGGATAGGTGACATTAGGTCGAATCATGGGTGTATATGGGCTTGGGTTAACCTAATCTCCCATAGAGTTGGTCAAGGGAGTTTTGGGTTTCGGTCACTTGATCCGGTGTTTATATATACATGTACTTGTACAGGCTTGATCAAACCAAAAAAATAGATGACTCTTTCTCCCAAGTCTCTCTCTCTCTTCTCCCTCTCTCTCCAGCAATCTTCCACACACCAGGAGCAACAAACCCTAGGATTTCTTGCCGCCAGTCCATAAAAGGAAAGAAAGGAAGGGAGGCGCTAGCCCTTCCCCCCTTTGCAGCCGCCAGCCATTTCTTTTCTCCCCTCTCTTGAAGGCACCCAAACACTAGGTCCAGGATCTAAAATCTCTTGAGAAGAGGTTGGTACAAGTCTCTCTCAGATCTAGAGTTGATCTGAGGTCGTTTGAGGCACGGGTGAGATCTCTATCAACAGATCTACAAAAAGGCTGCAGCAGGACAGATCTGTGAGGTCTGTCTCTATCTATCTTCTTCCCTATTTAGAATGCCCCAATTTTAGATCTATAAATTGGAAAACCTCGGTCCAGGTCTGATCTAGTTGGGTACCAGATCTTGGATTTTTTAGAGGTGGTTTCAAAGGCATTCTTCATCTGGAACGAAAGGCTGATGAAGAAGACAGCAACCAGGCTGATTTCGTCAAGGGCCTTGGATCATGTCCAAAAGTCTCCAGATCTATTCTTTGCTGGTTCCACTGCACCAAAGGTCCATGGGAGGAGCAGAGATCATGCTCCAATAGTTGGTATCAGAGCCACAATAGTGAGGAAGCGGTTCCAAGTATGAGAAGTTGAAGATCCCAAGTACTGAAAATTTTCAGCAAGGTATCATCAAGGTATATTCTACACTTCTTGATTTTATATTGCTTGTTTGGCTTGGATCTAGTCATGGACAGCAATATGAAGGTCGAGTTCGAGAAGTTTGATGGCAAGGAGAATTTTTTCATATGAAAAATCCTGGTGGAGGATCTTCTGGTGCAAGCAGATCTGGATCAGGCTTTGGATGAGAAGCCTGAGGGAATGACGGATAGACAATGGGCATCATTGGAGAAGAAAGCATGCTAAGGTGATCAGAGGATGTTTGGCGGATGCGACGTTGTATTCAGTGCTGGAAGAAAAGACCCCGAAGGGCCTTTGGTCGAAGTTGCACACCATGTATATGGGAAAGAATATGTGCAACAAGCTGATGCTGAAGAAGAGGTTGTACAGTCTTCAGATGTAGGAGGGATCTGATGTGATTGGACACATTCAGAGGTTCGACCAGTTGTGTACGGAGTTGGTGAATATCGAGGTGAAGCTGGATGAGGAGGACAAGTCTCTATTGCTTCTATGTTCGCTGCTCATATGATTCTTTGATGACTACACTGCTCTATGGCAAGGAAACTCTGGAGTATGAGGACATGGTCTCGGTGCTGAGGTCGAATGAGCAGAGGAAAAAGTTAACCAGAGATTGGGCTCCCCAGGAGGGTTTGGCAGTAGAGGAGAGGACAGGTAGAGGCAGAGGCAAAAGCAAGTCCAGGGGGCAGTCCAAGTCCAGGAAGGGAAAGAAAGAGGTGAAATGCTTCAAGTGCAAAGAGTTCGGGCACTTCAAGCAAGAATGTCCACTATGGAAGAGCAAGAAGGGAGAAAGAAGTGGCTCAGAATCAGTGAGTGCAGTTGCTGGGCAACAGGTGGAGGATGATCTACTTGTGGTATCAGATGGTCACAGGCATTACACAAAGGAGTGGACACTAGACTCTGCGTGCTCACATCACTACTCACCACACAAGTCTTGGTTTGCGACATACACCAAGACAGATGAGGGATCAGTGACTCTAGGCAAAAATCATCCTTGCAAGGTGGCTGGGATAGGGACAGTCAGGGTGAGGATGTTTGATGGGATTGTGAGGATATTGATAAATGTAAATCACATCCCGGAGTTGGAAAAGAATCTGGTGTCACTTGGCTACTTGGAGCGCAGTGGATACAGCTTCAGCAGTAGGGCTAGAAGCGGAGTACTGAATATCTCCAATGGAGCTATGGTGGTGATGAGAGGCAGGAGGTTGGACAATAACCTCTATCGCATGGAGGGATCTGTGGCGACCGGAGAGTCTGATGCAGCAGCTGCAGCACAGGACCAGCAGGGGGCTTACAGGATGTGGCACTACCGCCTAGGCCACATGGGTGACAGAGGGCTGAGGGAGTTGAGCAGGAGAGGACTCATCTCTGATCTGGAGGATGGTGCTACAGGGGAGATCTGTGAGCCTTGCCAGATGGAAAAGCAGAGAAGAGTTCAGTTCACCATCAATACAGGCCAGAGTGCTGCCCTTTGGAGTTAGTACACATGGATGTGTGGGGACCAGCCCCAGTTTTAGCTAGGAATGGGGCCAGATACTTCATGACCCTGATTGATGATTTCTCAAGGAAGCTCTGAATTTACTTCATGAGAGAGAAGTCAGAGGTCTTCACCAAGTTCAAGATCTGGAGAGCTGAGGTGGAGAAGGAGCAGGGGAGGAGCGTGAAGTGTCTGAGGTCAGACAACGGCAGGGAGTACACTAGCAGAGAGTTCCAGGACTACTGTGAGAAGTATGGGATCAGGAGACACTTCTCAGTTAGGGGGACTCCACAGCAAAATGGGATGGCCGAGAGGATGAACAGAATACTTTTGGAAAAGGCACGATGCATGAGGCTGTAGGCAGGGCTTCCAAAGGAGTTCTGGGTTGACACAGTTGACGCAGCGGGTTACTTGGTCAATCGATCACCTCACACCAGGTTGGATGGCAGGCTTCCAGAGGAGGTGTGGTCTGGGAGGACAGTTGGGCTGGGCCATCTATGGATATTTGGATGCACGGCCTATGTGCACATTGGAGCTGGTGAGCGGAGCAAGCTAGACGCCAGATCACGCAAGGTGGTGTTTCTAGGCTATCCGCGAGGAGTCAAGGGATACAAGCTATGGGATCCCTTGGAAAAGAAGGTCATCATTAGTCGGGATGTAATTTTTGATGAGGAGTCAGTCCTATGGAGGCGAGTAGGCATGGAAGAGCAGTAGGAGCAGGAGGAGGTCCAACAGGGCACTGCTGGACAGCTTACCTCTTTGATTTTGCCTCTTGCAGGTACTACGGGAGGACATGACATTCAGGTGGAGAACCTACCTAAGGTGTCTCCATAGGTGGAGAGGACTAGGATGGATGATCGAGATGGAGAGGTCCAGCAGGAGCGAGCTGGACCGAGGACTGATATTGGTGTTGCCCTACACAAGCCCAAGAGGACCATCAGGCAACCGGACCAATATGGCTTCGAGGAGACACTGTCATATGCCCTGGTGACAGCGAATGGAGACCCATATATATATCAAGAGGCTATTGAGAGCCAGAACAGAGAGCAGTGGGTCCAGGCGATATCCGAGGAGATGCAGTCTCTCCACAAGAACCAGACGTGACGATTGGTGCAGTTGCCACAGGGGAAGAGGCCCATTGGCTGCAAATGGGTCTACAGTCGTAAGAAAGGGCCTTCAGAGTAGGGAGGTATCAGATTCAAGGCGAGGTTAGTGGCCAAGGGATACTCCCAAAAGGAAGGCATCGACTTCAGTGAGGTCTTCTCTCCCGTCGTCAGACACACTTCCATCAGAGTGTTGCTGAGCATTGTAGCAGCTCAGGATTTAGAGCTGGAGCAGATGGATGTCAAGATGGCATTCCTCCATGGGCATTTGGAGGAGAGGATTTACATGGAGCAGCCACCTGATTTCAGGGATCCAGGATCAGAGGGAAAGGTTTGTTTGTTGCAGAAGTCGCTGTACGGGCTGAAGCAGTCGCCGAGGCAATGGTACAAGTGGTTCGACTCCTATGTGCGCAGCATTGGACTTTCCAGGTGTGAGTTTGATCCCTGTGTTTATGTTCAGTCTCTTGAGGATGGTTCTAGGTTGTTCCTACTCTTGTATGTGGATGACATGCTTATAGCATGCAAGAGTAGGAAGGTTGTGTAGGATCTGAAGGCATCCTTATCTCGAAAGTTTGAGATGAAGGATTTGGGCCCTGCAAGGAAGATCCTAGGCATGGAGATTTTCAAAGACCGAGCCCGGAGGGTGCTGCATCTATCTTAGGGAGACTACATACAGAAGGTCTTAGAGAGGTTCGGGATGAAGGGAGCAAAGTCGGCGAAGCTGCCACTTACCGGTCACTTCAGACTCTCGAAGACCATGGAGCCACAGACTGAGGTGGAGGCTCAGGAGATGGAGAAGGTCCCTTATGCTTCAGGAGTTGGGAGCCTGATGTATGCGATGGTCTGTTGTAGGCCAGACATCGCTCATGCAGTGAGTCAGGTTAGCAGGTTCATGGCACAGCCTGGCAGGGAGCACTGGAGAGCTCTAAAGTGGATATTCAGATACCTAACGAGTTCAGTTGGAGTTGGCATCTGCTACGGACAGTGAGAAGGTATAGTGGGATACTCTGACATGTCCAGGGAGGCTCAGGGGCTGATTGGCGGTTATGTAGATGCAGACTTCGATGGAGATGTGGATACCCGGAGGTCTACAACAGGCTTCATCTTTAGCTTGTATGGAGGTCCTATTTCTTGGAGATCGAGTCTGCAGCCTATCACGGCCCTATCCACTACAGAGGTGGAGTACATCGGGCTGACAGAAGTAGCTAAGGAGGCAATTTGGCTGAAGGATTTGTTGACGAAGATGGGCCTTACTCAGGAGGCCATTAGAGTGCACTGTGACAGCCAGAGTGCACTTCTATTAGCATAGAACTCAGTCTATCATGCAAGGACAAAGCACATCGATATTCGATATCATCAGATCAGGGAGCTTGTGGAGGATGGCGAGGTGAAGCTGGTACAGGTACACACCAAGGAGAACCCAGCTGATGCACTTACGAAGGTACTTCCACGGGACAGCTTTCAGAGATGTGTTAAGCTGATTCGGCTGATGGACAGAGTGGAGCTGGTTGAGGCCTTGGGACACCAAGGTGAAGATTGTTATGATCCAGGTGGTGTGCCCAAGGCCCAGGGGACCAAGGCTAAGGCCAAGGTCCATCATTCATGAGGGCTTCATTGAGGCTCTAGGGCTAGTTGGGCCCTAGGTTGAAAGGCTGTGGGCCTTTCGGGTTCTTGAGGTCTAGGTTATGTGGGCCTCAAGGGACCAACTCTTTATGGGCCAGGTCTGGACCCAGGATAGGTGAGATTAGGTCGAGTCATGGGTGTACATGGGCTTGGGTTAACCTAATCTCCCATAGAGTTGGGCAAGGGAGTTTTGGGTTTGGGTCACTTGACCCGGTGTTTATATATACATGTACTTGTATAGGTTTGATCAAGCCAACAAAATAGACGACTCTTTCTCCCAAGTCTCTCTCTCTCTTCTCCCTCTCTCTCCAACAATCTTCCATGCACCAGGAGCAAGAAACCCTAGGATTTCTTGCCGCCAGTCCATAAAAAGAAAGAAAGGAAGGGAGGCGCTAGCCCCTTCCCCCCTTTGCAGCCGCCAGCCATTTCTTCTCTCTCCTCTCTTGTAGGCACCCAAACACCAGGTCCAGAACCTAGAATCTCTTGAGAAGAGGTTGGTATAAGTCCCTCTCAGATCTGGAGTTGATCTGAGGTCGTTTGAGGTGCAGGTGAGATCTTCATCAACAGATCTACAAAAAGGCTGCAGCAGGACAGATCTGTGAGGTCTGTCTCCATCTATCTTCTTCCCCATCTAGAATACCCTGATTTGAGATATATGAATTGGAGAACCTTGGTCCAGGTCTATTCTAGTTGGGTACCAGATCTTGGATTTTTTAGAGGTGGTTTCAAAGGCATTTTTCATCTGGAACAAAAGGCTGATGAAGAAAACAGCAACCAGGCTGATTTCGTCAAGGGCCTTGGATCGTGTCCAGAAGTCTCCAGATCTATTCGTTGCTAGTTCCACTGCACTAAAGGTCCATGGGAGGAGCTGGGAACATACTCCAATAGAATTGAATAAGCCCAACCCCTGATCAAATCAGGGACCAAACCATCTCGACGATTAGGTCAACTCTTAACCTAATCGGGTCAAACCCAACTGAATCCAATTCAATTGGACTTGATCCAAAAATAATTACTCAATCAAATTGAGTTAATTAGTGATCAAATCACTAATTAAATCTCTCATAAATACTAAATCCAAATTTAATGGGCAATCAGGCATCAGAATTCATCGATATGTAGCCCTGATCGAAAAATCCCAACCAGTGGGACTCTTGACCCCGGTACCCATAATGTGTGGAACTCGTGATCAGAGAATCCTGATTCTCGATCATTGATTTCCAAACATGTAAGATTCTACATCAGCCATCAGATCAGATAGAAACCTCTAATGTGTGTGACCCCGCAGGTTCGAACCTAAGCCGGTAGCACAGGAACCAATTTCTGTACTAATCGAAGTGACCATCTAGCAATGGTACCCGATGTCTGGATAGATCGAAGAGTCACAATCGCAACACTCAGAACCTACATAAATATGGTTACTGTATAATTCATCCTTTTGACCCCTCTGTTTAGGATGACTCAGGGTTAAAATGTCAACCCTGATCAGATCATCCGAATCGTGCTCAACTCAAATAGTCCTGTGACTCCTCACAAGGACTACCCTGGCCAAGATTTTGCTAAATTGAAATATGACTATACATAGCTCCTAAACTGGAGTGGTCAATCCCATCTTGATACATGCACCGACAAGTCAAGTACTTGACTACACCCAGCAGCCTTCCGTCACTGAATTAAAAATTCAGGTAGTCCAGTGCCTAAGTGCAGTGAGTTGCTTGCAAGTCACCATGGCGATCTCAGGTCGGAGGAATATTTATACCCATATTCCATCGGAGCAAATCTTGACAGTAGAAATAGCTCTGGAGTCGATCACGTTCAGTGCAGATGTACCCTTACATCTCACCTGTATGCCATACCAGTGTCTCCACACTTATTGGTTAAGAGGACAACCAACCTATATGGTACACAACGACCTGTGCTTGATAAATATTATCATTCTTGGTAATAACGTATCATTTGATCATGAACAGATTTAAGGACTAAACAATAAATCCTCCTTTGTCGAGTCTAAATAGTCCTAAGGACTTCACCATAACATAGGAGTTCATTAGAAGATGAAATATTTTGTGATGAAAAATGCCAAAATAATTTTTATTAATTCATAATTCATGTACAAATATAAAAAATAAGCACAACCGTCAACAGACTGATGATTGGCTTTGAGATACTATTCCCAGTAATCTTCCACTTGGCCTAAAGTCAATCGGTGCAGTATCTAATACCCATCTTCAACTTGTAGTTGTCGAACTCCTTCACCGCAATGGCTTTAGTGAATGGGTCAGCTAGGTTCTCCTTTCCATCGATCTTCTGAAGATCGACATCACCTTGATCCATAATTTCACGAATGAGATGGTAATGGCGCAGAATATGCTTCGTCCGCTGGTGTGCCTTTGGTTCCTTCGCCTGAGCAATGGCTCCAGAGCTGTCACAGTAGAGCAGAACTGGACCAACAAGGGAGGGTGCTACTCCGAGCTCAGTGATGAATTTTCTCAGCCACACCACTTCTTTGGCAGCATCTGATGCAGCGACATACTCCATCTCGCAAACTGAATCAGCCACTGTGTGCTGCTTGGAACTTTACCAGCAGATAGCCCCACCATTAAGGGTAAAAATAAATCCCGACACACTTTTACTGTCATCATGATCAGACTGAAAATTAGAGTCTGTAAACCCTATAAGTCTCAAGTCCGATTCACCATAAACAAGCCACTGGTCTTTAGTATTTCTTAAATACTTCAGCATGGTTTTAACAACCTTCCAGTGATTCTCCCCTAGATCAGATTGGTATCTACTCACTACCCCTAGTGAGTATGCCACATCTGGTCGTGTACATGTCATGGCGTACATGATAGATCCCACTGTCGAAGCATATGAAATTCTACTCATATGCTCTCTCTCTTGAGGTGTTGTCGGACAATCCCTCTTCGAGAGAGAAATTCCATGGCCTATCGGTAGATAGCCTTTCTTGAAATTCTCTATGCTGAACCTCTTCAGCATAGTATCAATATACGTGGACTGAGATAAACCAAGCAACCTTTTAGATCTATCCCTATAGATCCTCATCTCTAAGATGTAGGAAGCTTTTCCCAGATCTTTCATGGAGAACTGTGATGACAGCCAAATCTTTATTCCCTGTAATGCAGGGACATCACTCCCGATTAAGAGAATGTCATCCACATACAATACAAGAAATACTACTACTAGACCATTAGCCCACTTATAAATGCAGGGCTCTTCTCCATTCTTAACGAAGCCATATGTCTTGATCGTCCTATCAAAATGTATGTTCCAACTCTGGGATACCTGCTTAAGTCCATAAATGGACCTCTGTAGCCTGCACACCTTAGACTCATCTGTGGATGTGATTCCTTCAGGTTGTATCATATACACCTCTTCATCCAGCTCTCCATTTAGGAAAGCTGTCTTCACATCCATCTGCCAGATTTCATAGTCCAGATGGACAGCTATCGCAAGCATAATCCAAATGGATTTGAGCATTACCACAGGAGAAAATGTCTCATCATAGTCTATACCATAACGTTGACGATATCCCTTGGCAACCAGATGGGCTTTATAGGTTTCCACCTTTCCATCTGTGCCTCTCTTCCTCTTGAAGACCCACTTACACCCTATGGGTTTTACTCCTTCGGGTGGGTCAACCAATGTCCACACATCGTTGACCTTCATGGACTCCATTTCGGATTTCATGGCCTCCAGCCATTTCTCAGAGTCGGGTCTCTGCATTGCATCCATGTAGGTGATCGGATCCTCATTATTTTCATCAAGTTCGATAGGATCGCCGTCCCGAACCAAGAAATCATAGTATCTATCCGGTTGACATGGTACTCTACCAGATCGCCTTAAGGGTGCTTGAACAATGGGCTCCGAATCTGATCTAACCAAATCCAGTTTAGGTTCAGCAACTTGTGTCGATTTTTCCACCTGCCGAACTTCATCAAGTTCGATCTTAGAGGCAACAGTCCCTTCACCAAGGAACTCCTTTTCCAAAAAGATTATCTTAAGGCTGACAAACACTTTTTGCTCATCAGCTAGGTAGAAGTAATATCCTTTGGTCTCTTTTGGGTACCCTATAAAATTACACTTGTCAGACCTAGGTCTAAGCTTGTCCGTAATTAAATGTTTAACATAAGCTGGACACCCCCAAACCCTAAGGTGCGAGAGTACTGGCTTACGTCCTATCCATTTCTCATATGACGTTTTGGTTACAGACTTACTCGAAACTCTATTTAGAAGGTAACAAGCCAATTCGAGCGCATATCTCCAAAGGGAGATCGGCAGACCAGCAAACCCCATCATGGATCGAACCATGTCCAACAAGATCCGATTCCTCCTTTCAGACACACCATTATGCTGTGGTGTTCCAGGAGGAGTCTATTGAGAGAGAATTTCGTTCTCTCCAAGATATGTCAGAAACTCATTGGAAAGGTATTCACCTCCTTGATCAGATCGAAGAGTTTTAATACACTTCCTAGTTTGTTTTTCTACCTCATTTCGAAATAGTTTGAACATTTCAAATGACTCCGATTTATGCTTCATTAAATAGACATACCCATACCTCAATAGGTCATCTGTGAAGGTTATGAAGTAGAAATATCCACCTCTTGCACTTGAGATCATGGGTCCACATATATCAGAGTGTACCCGACCCAAGAGTTCACTAGCTCGCTCACCTTTTCCAGTAAAAGATGATTTGGTCATTTTATCAAGAAGACAGGACTCACAGGTTGGAAGTGATTCACAATCACCTACTTCAAGAATTTCTTCTTGAGCCAACCTGTTTATCTTATTTTTATTGATATGACCTAGCCTACAGTGCGAAAGGTAGACTTCTGACACATAATCTATTCTAGGGCATTTACCGGAGGTTTGAACCACATTAACTGGTTGTGATAGAAAGTAAATTCTATTATTAAGTTGTCCAACAAACATTGTAACACCATTCAAAATGATATTGTAAATATTTTTTTTTATTAAAAATTAATAACCGTTCATGGCCAAAAGGCCTACAGAAATAATATTTAATAAAAAGCTTGGACAATAGTGACATTCCCTCAGAATTATGTTTCAAAAATTGATTACAAGGTTCATGATTCCTAATGCTAGAACTAGAACTTTACTTCCATCTCCAACGTTCAGGAATCTCTCACCTTCATCAAATCTCCTACTGACCTGCAGACCCTGCATCGAATTGCAAATATGATAAGGGCTTTCGGTATCCAATACCCAGGTAGCAGTATCACAAATGGAAAAGTTGCAAGGTGTTATCATATAAGTACCTTGCTTCTTCTTCGGCCTGTTCGGGTCCAGGGAGGCAATGTATAGAGGACAGTTCCTCTTCCAGTGCCCCTGTTTCTTGCAAAAGTAGCACTCTGCCTGGCTCTGGTCGGGCTTGCGCTTCTTGGTCTGACCCTGTGCAGACGTCCCAGCATGCAGCTGCACCTTCTTATTCTTCTTCTTGTTGTTCTTCTTCTCCCCTTTCTTAAAGGGTCGACGACCAGAAGAAGACCCTCCCACAACATTCACCGACTCCTTATGGAGCTGGTGATCCTTTTCAAAGTTCTGCAGCAACCCCAACAAGCCGTGGTAGTTCACTGCAGGCTTTGTCATCCGAAAATGAGTAAGGAAGGGGAGGAAGGACTTGGGCAATGAATTAAGGATCGTATCCTTACCGAGCTGCTCGTGCAGGGGAAAGCTCAGTTTACTTAGGCGCTCAATCATTTCGATCATGTACAGTACATGATCAGTGACTGAGGCTCCATCTCTCATCCGAGCATTGAAAATGGCACAACTAGTTTTATGCCTTTCAACGTCATCAGGCATGCCAAAGGAGTCGTTCAACATTTGAAGCATCTCCTGTGACTGGGCGTTCTCGAACCTACGGCTGAACTCATCATTCATTGCCGCCAGCATAATGCACCGAACGGTGGTGCGATCGTTGAACCACTTCTGATAAGTATCTCAGACCATCCCTCTAACGTTCGGGGCTGGCTCCTCAGGTGCCAGATCTATTACTACATAAAGGATCTACTCATGCTTAAGGATGATTTTTAATTTTTGATACCAGCTATCGAAATTAGGTCCCATGAGCTTGTCATTATCTAATAATGACGGGAGATATAGGGTAGTGGCCATAGGTGCATAAAGAAAAATCAGACCTCTATTAGTACATAAATTATAAATACTAAAGACTTGGACTTTAGTCTAAAGTTTCTCCTAGTATTTTTACGAACTGGTAGCCTCAACCTCCAATTCGAAGAATTACTTTAATTCCTTAGTGGGTACTAGAATCCACACAGACTACACACGAGCCCAACTTTGGTTGGTAAAATATGTGCATCTATGGGTAGGTTCATAACCAGTTGTTTCTCTAAACAACTTCTAGTAATTGATTTTGCCCTAGAACCTAATCAGTAGGCTTTGGCCTCCACTGAAAAGATCTGGTTAGGTCCAACCATTAACATGATTTGATTTGATGAATCGGACCAATAAATGATCAGGCCTGACTTTGGCCGGCCAACCTGATCACCATCAGAAAGACTCAAACCAAATTATCATAGTATGAATGATAATTCCATTAGTCAATAAGCACAGGCCTTTGGGCCTCCAATGATTATTAAACTAATGGACTCATTATCACTCACTTAATGGGAGGCTATGACTTAGTTATCAATATAACTTAATCATTTTTAGGGACCTAATAATTTTTGAGGATTTTATTAAAAGATAGATGAGAAGAAAATATCCAGCCAATTTCAATCCTCCCACTGACTTCACCAAGTCAGATTAAAAAGGATTTAATTAAAGCTGGCATTAGGAGCACCTAAATCAGTCAAACTGATTTACCTAATGGCATGGGTGAGCCCTAATCATCAAGTGATCTAATCAAAACCTAATTCACCAGCTTGGCCAAGTAAGTGAGATCAGTGGTGGGGATAAGCCATTAACTCGTCAGAGATTGAATCACTGCGAGTAGCTCCCGCTTAAAAACCACTGGTCAAACTGCCAAACTTACCTTAGACACCAACCGATTCATTAGTTTTAATTTAATCAACTTAGTAAATAGGGTTCCACTATATAGCCATGAATTAAGTCCATCTTGGTCTAGTTAAAGACATGGACCCATTCAACTACAACTATTGGAGTTGAGTCTAGAGTATCCTTGACCTAATCTAATTCAACTTTTGATTAGATTTGACCAATTACTCTAATTTAGTCCATTTCTTTAAGCTAACCTTAGGTCTAACCCAATTATGGACCTAATCCATCTAACCCATTGACCCACAAGTTTATGCAATAGTCTTAGGTCTTAATTCACAATTCTAGACCTACTAGATAATACTTAATTCTTTTAATTAAGTATTTGGGCTGATGGATCAGGGTTTGGCATTTCGAAAATAATTTTTAAATTTGAAAGGTTTTATTTTTTGTTCACCAAATATGTTGACTCATTTCACAAATAGATTAGCACATTTCATAAATAGCAATCCTATTGCTAATTACATAACAAAAAATAATTTAATCAAAATAAATCATGAATATTCTTTTAGATCTAATCTAACACATTCATGATAAATTTCACAATTGAACCTTTACATCTTAATTCCTTTCACTGCTTTATCTGCATGGGATATAATTGTAGCGGCACTCCTACCGCCATAGGAGACCCTATCGAATGGGAGGAGAGGGCCTTTAAACTCTACTTTTCTCCTATGACTGGATGGCCATGGCAACCAACCCAATTCAATTACTTGCTACTTAGATCAAGTATATCTAAATATAACAATTTCAAAATTTAAATTTCAAATTTTAAATTTTGAATTTCAAATTTCAAACAAATTTCAAATTTCAAATTTTAAATTTTTAAATTTTAAATTTTGAATTTTGAATTTTAAATTTCAAATTTGAAATTTCAACCAAATTTTAAATTTCAAATTTTGAATTTCAAATTTTTGAATTTTGAATTTCAAATTTTAAAATTTAAATTTCAAATTTTGAATTTCAAATTTTTGAATTTTGAATTTCGAACAACTTTCAAAATTCAAATTTCAAATTTTAAATTTTAAATTTCAAATTTAAACTTTTAGATAACAACTTAATCTATGCATGTAAATATATATATCATTTCTAAGAACACGCTCTGATACCATTTGTGGGAGAAATTCAGTGCAGGGGTAAAATGGTAATTTTAAAACTTTTTCAAAATCATGATTTTACAGTGATAAAATATTAATTAATTTAATTAATTAACATAAATTTATCTTACACTAAGATCTAAATATGATATATATCATGCATGTATTTAAATTTAAAATTCAAATTTGAACAATAAACACTTTATTGTAATGTGTTCAGAACACAATACCTTTGTGCGGGTAGTAGATCGCCATAATCTGATCACCGACGGGAGAGTCTTATCATCACGATGTAGCCACACAGCATGTCTGGCCTCTGCGGATAGTCCACATGAAGCTCCCGATCTGATCGACTCCTCACGAGTGCTAGCTCGTTGTAGAGCCCTTTTGACGATCGATGCTGATCGAACTCCTTCGATCGATGTCTGTCGATTCTTTGAATACTCCAGATCATCAACAGATGTGCTTGAGAGGATGTTGAAGAACTCTTTGAGATTTTATGGGCTCACGACACTCATAGCTCACTTTCTCACTTCCCAAACCCCACGCTAAAACTCTAGGGAACTCATCGGAAATCTTGCACCCACTTTTCTTTCTTTTCTTTCTTTTTCTCTTGAAAGGATATGGACTTTCTTCTCATGCACAAGACTTCTCACACCCCAGAATTTTTCTCCAAAAATCTTCATCTTGCATGCCCCACTCTTCTCCTCCTTTTATAACAATGTCAAACGTCTTATCCAAAAAAAAAGATAAAGATGAGTAATTGCACATTTGAATTCAAATCAAATTTTGAATTCAAATAGACACCAACTCATCCCTTATCCACTAAAGGCATGAGGCGTGGCTTAAATTATGCATGGAGTGATTTCATGAGAAATCTTTTCTCATGTAATAAATGGGGCATAAAAAAGGGATAAGGTGCAAAGATTGATTGCCCATTCAAATTCAAACTTTATTTTGAATTTGAATGGCCAACCAATCATCCTTATCCATTCATTTGGCACATTAAATTGGGGTGTGGAGAGAGCTTGGCATGAGAAAAAAATTTATGAGAAGTTTCTTCTCATGAATTCAAATGGGTGCAATGGAAGTGAGGTGGCGCATGGAGATTGGGTCAAGGTGGTTTAATTATTTAAACCAACCTAATTGAACCAAATAAGTTAGGTCCAATTAGACTAATTTAAATCCAACTTAATTAGGCTTAATTAGGCTCAATAAAATTCTAATCAAATCAGGAATTGACTAAGTCCAACCCCTGATCAAATCAGGGACCAAACCATCTCGACGATTAGGTCAACTCTTAACCTAATCGGGTCAAACCCAACTGAATCAAATTCAATTGGACTTGATCCAAAAATAATTACTCAATCAAATTGAGTTAATTACCAATCAAATCACTAATTTAACCTCTCATAAATATTGAGTCCAAATTCGATGGGCAATCAGGTATCAAAATTTATCGATATGTAACCCTGATCAAAAAATCCCAACCAGTGGGACTCTTGACCCCGGTACCCATAATGTGTGGAACTCATGATCAGAGAATCTTGATTCTCGATCACTAAGCCCCAAACATGTAGGATTCTACATCAGCCATCAGATCAGATAGGAACCTCTAATGTGTGTAACCCCACAGGTTCGAACCTAAGCCGGTAGCACAGGAACCAATTCCTATACTAATCGAAGTGGCCATCTAGCAATGGTACCCGACGTCCGGATAGGTCGAAGAGTCGCAATCGCAACACTCAGAACCTACATGAATATGGTTACTATATAATTCATCCTTTTGACCCCTCTGTTTAGGATGACTCAAGGTTAAACTATCAACCCTGATCAGATCATCCGAATCGTGCTCAACTCAAATAGTTCTGTGACTCCTCACAAGGACTACCCTGGCCAAGATTTTGCTAAATTCAAATATGACTGTACATAGCTCCTAAACTGGAGTGGTCAATCCCATCTTGACACACGCACCAACAAGTCAAGTACTTGACTACACCCAGCAGCCTTCCGTCACTGAATTAAAAATTCAAGTAGTCCAGTGCCTAAGTGCAGTGAGTTGCTTGCAAGTCACCGTGGCGGTCTCAGGTCGGAGGGATATTTATACCCATATTCCATCGGAGCAAATCTTGATAGCAGAAATAGCTCCGGAGTCGGTCACGTTCAGTACAGATGTACCCTTACATCTCACCTGTATGCCATACCAGTGTCTCCACACTTATTGGTTAAGAGGACAACCAACCTAAATGGCACACAACGACCTATGCTTGATAAACGTTGTCATCCTTGGTAACAACGTATCATTTGATCGCAAACAGATTTAAGGACTAAATGATAAATCCTCCTTTGTCGAGTCTAAATAGTCCTAAGAACTTCACCAAAATATAGGAGTTCATTAGAAGATGAAACATTTTGTGATGAAAAATACCAAAATAATTTTTATTAATTCATAATTCATGTACAAATATAAAAAATAAGCACAACCATCAATAGGCTGATGATTGGCTTTGGGACACTATTCCCAACAGATTTAACCTAATTTGGTTGGGTTAAGAATCTAATTGGATGAGAAAAATAATTCAAATTTGAATCTCTTGCACCTCCTTTATCTGCACCCTCTTATTCCTCATATGAGAAATATTTTATATAATTTTTTTCTCATACATAGAAGCTTTTCTCACATCCTCATTTGAGTTCTTTTGAATTAGAAATTGGTTGGCCTAAATTTGAGTTCAAATCGGTTTGAATTTGAATGAAAACCTAGACTCCAAATTGAGTTGGACTCTCCTCTTCACGCCACCACATTTCTCCATGCATAAAATATTTTTGCAAGAGATTTTTTCTACCATTCTAATATTGGTCAACCCCTCTCTAAGTTCATAAGATAAGAATAAAGTTTGATTTAAAATTTAATTTAAATTTGATTTGAATTGATGATAAGGATCAACCAACACTTGAATTTGAACTGAAACTACCTTATTCTTATCTTTATCTTCCATTGAATGCCAACTTTAAGAGGGGATCAGTTTTGTGCAAGATTAGAAGTAATTTTTGGCATGAGAAACTTAAGAGAGGGGACGTAAAAAGTTGAGAGTGGGTTGGGCTTCCGTACATGAGAAACAAAGGGAGTGTTCTACCTCTCGGGCGTAAGCTGTGGGTTCTAGGATTTCATCTCTAGATTTTGTGAGAAGAAAAATACAAGAGTGAGTCTTGTCCAATCTTTCATACCACCACCTCCTCGTAAAGCTTCATCTTCTTATCTAAAAGAGTCCAAGAGATCCAAAGAAAGGAGCTTGGATCAGCCATCCAGAGTCTTCGATGCGAGCTAGCACTCCCGTGAAGAAAGATCCGATCAGAGCTTTGAGTGGATGATCTGTAGAGATCGGATGACCTGTGCGACTGCTCAACATCAGCGAGAGCTTTGTAGCATGCTTACTAATAGCAAAGATCATCGACCCATAAAATGATGATAAGTTCTGAACTCTACCGACATAATCTAATAGTTAAATCAGATTCAGGGCATCAATATGATCGATGCAGTTTTTTATTTTTATATCAGATTTAATATGTAAATTTTTCATATCATAGATCCTTAATGGTAGTTTAGATCTGATCTAAGACATGTTTAGAAGATTAAAATATTTAATTTTTTTATTATTTTATTATAAAATTTTAAAAGTACATGCTTTGAACTACTTATTGTTTCTTCATCACATGCATCAGAAGATTTGGTCAGATCTGATGGCTGAAGAGTTCAATTGGATTGTGACTCTGGTGAAGAATCCTACTTGGACTAGGACTCTGTGGGAGAGTCCCACTGGGACTGAGATTCTATCATTTATGAAGAATTAATTAGTAATTAAATTACTAATTAACTCAATTTGATTGAGTAAAGAGCTTTGGAATAAGTCTATTTGAATTAGATTCAGTTCGACTCAGATTGGAATTGATATGATCAAATCTGATTACAAAAAAAATTGATCCTGATTCGATCAATGTTTGGACTCAGCTAATTTCTAATAGGATTAGAAATTTGATAAGATATTTAGATTTCTAATTGAATTAGATTTATTTCTATCAGTGGTTTTAGTTCAAATTTGATTTGGATTAGAATTGAATTAGAAACGAAGAGTCCAAGTCAGACTATGACTCTATCCTTATCTTTTACGCCACATCTAGATCCATGCCAATTTCTCCATATCTAATTGGATTTGGATTATAATTTTTGGCATCATGAGAGAGGATCTAATAAGGGTGGTTGACTATAGCTGATGAGCCATAATATTATTTCTTGCCTAAGTCGTATGCAATCCAAATTAGAGATAAGATGCAGACTAAAAAAGAGATTTTTCGTATATGGTATATTATTTGAGCCATATTATTTTTTTCTTATTTTTCTTAAGGAATTCTTTAATATGTGAGACTCCAAATTTCTTCTCCACATCTTAATAATTTTTCTATAATTTTTGGAGATGCCAAAAAGGGGTTTTGGCATTGATTCATGGCATCCTTTCTTGAAAAGTCCTAATTTCTAGTCTATAAAAAGGGGACCCCTCTCTTGGATGTCCCATGATCAATTCTCTTGTAGATTTTTTATTTTTAGAGCCTCTTCTCCTCCTCCTCTCTTTCTCCTCCAGATCTTCTATCACTTTGGAGTATCCAAGGTGCTTGTAGAAGAAGGATGAGGTCAACTATCGAAGTTGTTTGCAGACTAGCATTTTCGAGCTCCTGATCTGCATCAATCTTCATATGGATTATTCTATAAAGGCTAGATGACTTCATGTGGCTACAAATGACCTGATGAATACCCTCTCTAACCATTAGATCAAAAGAGATCAAGATTAAAATTTATTTGATAACGATCTCTAACATATTTTGATTCCTGTGGTAGATCTAATAGTTAGATCTAGAATTTCAGCATTGATGAAATCGATGTGATTTTTACTTTCAGATCTAAAGCACATGTTTTTCATATCAAAAATCTTGATGTGGAAGTTTAAGATTAGATCTTATACATGTGATTAAGATTAAATTATTTAATCTATTATTTCCACTGCATAATTTTTTTTAATTGCATGTACTATACTATTGTAATTTTTCTTCATTTAGATACCCTATTGAGCTGAGGTGTTTCGGAAGGAGTTCATTGAGAGATTATGCCATTATCCTTAAGATATCCCAAAAATTTTCAACTAAGGTATTCACCTTTTTGATCAGATCAAAGAACCTTAATAGGTTTATCAGTTAGTTTTTCTACTTCACTTCTTAATTTTTTAAATTTTTCAAAGGTTTCAGACTTATGTTTCATCAGATACACATACCCATACCTAGATAAATTATCGGTAAAGATAATGAAGTAGCTATAACCACCCCTGACCTGCACATCAAATAGCCTACACACATCGGTGTGTACCAAGACAAGTAACTCAGTGGCCCTTTCTCCATGTCCTACAAAGGGTAACTTGATCATTTTTTCTCGAAGACAAGATTCGCAAGCTGGATACGGCTTTGGATGAAGAGAGCTAAAGATCCCATCCTTTTCTAGTTTGTTTATCCTATCCTCTCCAATATAGCCTAATCTATGATGCCACAAGTACTTCTAGTTAATTTTATTTTTGGATCTCTTTTGATCTACAGTACTCACTATTTGCTTGTTCAAATTCACATTCGTATCAACATGCAAGTGATATAGACTATCAATTACAAGACCTCGTGTAACTAATTTATTTCATAAATAAATGGAATAAAAATTTTTATTGAAATTAAATTCTAAACCTTCTATACTAGCACAGATATGAAAATTAAATTTCAACTAGCTACAGGAACAAAATAATAATCTTTTAAATCTAATCTAAATCCTGACGGTAATTGAAGAGAATAAGTGCCAATGGCTTCTGCAGTAACTTTTGCTCCATTACCGATCCGAAAGATCATATCACCTTCCCTCAACCTCCTACTTTCTATTAGACCTTGCATTGAGGTACATATATGAGCACTCGAACTAGAGTCCAATACCCAACTAGAAGTAGAAAAAATTATAACGTTAGATTCAATTACGAGCATACCTTCTGAAGGTTTATCACCCTTCTTGATCTTTAGGCTCTCTAGGTAGAGTGGACAATTTCTCCTCCGATGGCCTTCAACATCAAAGTGGAAATACTTTTCCTTTGCTTCAGCCTTCTTTGAAACGTCCTTCGTTGGCTTGCTCTCTTTCTTCTGCTTCAAAGCGGATTTAGTTTTTTTCTTTCAACTAGACTTTCTCTTGAAAAAAGTCTGCTCTACGGTGAGAACAGTGCCCCTTGAACTCTTCAAGGTTCCTTCTGTAGTGACCAATATGTTGATCAGTTTGGGTATAGTGCAATCGAGTTTGTTTATATGAAAATTTACAATAAATTGACTATATGAACTCGTAAGGGATTGAAGGATCAAATCCATCTACAACTCCTTTTGCATTTCAAGCCCAAACTTTTTAAGCTCCTCAATGTCCTTGATCACTATCATACAGTGCTCATAGACTGACTGCCCTTTATGCATCTTCAAATTAAAGAGTCTCTTAGATACTTCGAAGTACGCTGTATGGCTCTGCTCACCATACAACTCTTGTAGGTGAGTTATCATAGCCCTGGCAGTGGGCATATGCTCATACTAACTTTGCAACTCATTTGACATAGAAGCCAACACATAGCACTTAACCTGGCTGTCCTCATTCGTCCACTTTTTATAAGCAGCTCTTTGCTCAGCGGTAGGATGGTTTGGTAACACTACGGATTTTTGATCGAGTACATGACCTAAATTTTCAAAAGTCAGGACAATCCTAAAGTTTCTTAGCTAGTCTTTGTAGTTTATTCCTGTCAAACGATTAGATTCAAAGATGCAGGCTAAGGGATTTGAGACTAATATTGTTTAACTGTGAGAGTAGAGATTCAAGTTAGACTTTGATACTTTAAAGTTATATTTACTTCTAGGGACTTTAAGAAGCAAACAATGGCTCTCATTAATTTTTTGGATCCCTTCACTTTTCGGATGGAAAATGAAAACCCTAACGCGATAAAAGGATTCCTAATGGGTGCTGTAGTCCCACCGATGTCATGTACCTCATCTAACAGTTATTGGTAACATACACATCGATGTATGGACAACTCTTTACCCAGATGCTTCTCCAAGCATGTTACAGTGACTTAGTCTCTATGTCATGTGGGCTCACCTAACAATTATTAACCACACTCTTTAGTTAAGCCTGACCCACCATTCACAAGCAAGTACAAGGCCATCATTAGATCCCTCATCTAATAGTTATTAGGCCCCACCCCATCCTTACCTGAGAGCAACTCTTTGCTAATAGAGTGATTGCATATTTTCGATGCAACTGAACTACTGTAACCATCAAGAACAATCAACACCAGTAGCACACTAGCACATCTATAATGATGGAAGATCTATGGACTTAATATTTATGGGGAGGTTTAAATTTAGGTATTATCTAATTAATCATCATATGACTGATCTAATTGGCATGGGCTAAACCAAAATTTCAAGCAACCTTATTGAAGATCCAATCTTCCAAATTGGTCAGGTAAGTGGAGATCGGTGGGGGTCCCCCTATTGCTTTTCTTAGATACCAATAAATTGGCCAGATCAGCTAACAGAACCAATTAAATAACCACTTCTCAATTACTTACCTTAGATATCAGTAGGTCAATTGGTCCAAATAGATTAACTTAGGTGAATTAGGCTCAAGCCATCGAGCCGAATTAGGTCCTTAGGTTAATCGATTCTACACATGAGATTTAATCGATTTGATCAACAATAATTGTATGATTATATAACTTAATTGGTCTAACCATAATTCATACTTGACTCAATTTGATCAATTACTTAATCAAATTAGACTCATATCATTCAAATCAAAAATCTTAGATGCAATCTAATTACATGACCTAATTTTTTTGATTTTTCCATAACCAAATCCCTCATGCATAAATATAAATTTTAGATTTTAAAATTAAATTTTAGATCTAAATTCTTTACACAAAAGATAAATTTTAAATCATAAAATAATTTTCAGATTTAACATACAAACATATATCTCATATATATATGTAAAATTCAGGTCTAAGCAAAATTCAAATCAACACATGATATCATATATCTCATATACAAATTATGAATCAGATTGAAAATAATTTTTGTGACCTAAGCATGTAATCATATATCTCATATATGAATCATGAATTAGATCAAATAAAATTTTAGATTTATGCATGCATCTACATGTGACATGAACATGAACTAGAAACCATTCTAGATCAAAATTCAGATCTATGCATGCTTTAACATATCAACTATATATTTTAAAATTAAGTCTAAAATAAATTTAAATTTTAAAATATTTATCTATATATTTTATATATCAAGAAAAAATCAAATTTGGAAACTCTTTTCAGAATATGTATATCAATTTCATGCATATAAAATCCTTGGCTCTGATACCACTGTTGGAATTTTTATGTCAGAGTACGTATGTATGTTTCAAAATTTATTTTCTAAATATAAAAATAAAATAGAAGATTAAAACTTTTTTTAATCTATATTATGCATGCATAAAATGTAAACTACAAGGATCTACTTCACATGCTGAAATTGAATATATGCTGAAATTGAATATATGATCGAATCACATACCTATTTTGCAATTCTTTTCTTCAAATTTGGAGCTGAAAAAGAAGAAACTTTTTCTTAGCTATGTAAGTACCCGACCTCTATGGGTATCCACTCAAGTTTAGCCTAAAATAGCCCTCTTAAAATTAATTTTTCTTCTTCAAAAAAAATCAGCCTACGAATCTGAATGAAGCTTAGATCGTGATCAACTCTTTGATCCTTTTCTTGATCATCTTCTTCTCTTCTTCTCTTACTTTTCTTTCTTAGATTATGATGCTACCATGGAGTAGAAACCAGCACACAAGGGATGCCCAAAAAAGGTGGGATGTTTAGACGTCTAAGAGAGAAGAGAGGGAGAGAAGAAGAGAGGGCGTGGGGCTCTCCTTGGTGGGTGTGGGGTTGCTGGTTCAAGTACCTAGGGACCTTTGGGGAGGTCCCTTTAAATAGGCATAAGATTTGAATCCTATTCAAAATCAAATAAGCACTTAATACAAATCTTACTTGCATTAGGTTTCTTAATAACTTAAGTTATTCAACTTTCTTTAGGAAATCTATTAGGTGCCAACAATTGGATCCCTTGAACCCATAAAATTATACTCCTTTTTGCACCCAAAGGATGCCCCATCAATGATCCACAAGCCCTCTGAAGGTGGGACATGCCCAACTTGATCAAATTAAGTGGTGCCCCACCAAACTATTAAGAAAATAAATTAAGGATTTGCACCTTTAATTCATTTGATCCAAAATCTTAGGCACCCAATAATTAGAGCCTAATAAATTTAATTTATTTAGGTTATTAGTAGATAATTTAATTTTAATTAATCTTATCAAATAAAAAATTTAAATATAAAAAAAAATTGGGTCCAACCATGTGCTAGCAAGGTTATCCTGAATCCAATAGGATTTTTCTAAACCTAATTGAGACTTCATAAGCCCAATTGCTTAGTCCAGATCTAATTTTTTTATTGTATAATCTCATAAATTTAATTTTATCTGATAGTGAGATATACAATGATCTCTATCAAAGTATCATTAAAAGTATTTTCAATGGGTCGGAATAATTCTATTTTAACTCATCAAGGATTGTCGATCCAGAACAATCCTAGTGAGCTCTCACAATCCACCAGTGACACCAAGCAGTATGTAGTGACAACCCAGTAGAACTGAAAATGAACCTCAAGGTGTAGTTAACGTGTGATTCAGTCCCTCTATCGTAAATCCTGACTAGATGATAGGTCATGGATAAATCATCAAACTTCATTATCAATCATATGATAAATTTGATCAGCTGAAGTCCAATTGTAATCCTTATAAAAATTTTTTCCATCAATCACACTGCTGTGACTACAGACTTTCAGACTTAGCCTCTCAAATCTCATAGAACTACTCTTTTCTACCAAGATCGAAAGATTCCATCTTGATACGCACCCTACTCCTACAGTAGACCAACTGTCGCCAATATCTACTACAAGGGCTCATTGAGATCATATTTATGTGTCAGTCAAATTTTAGCAGCCTCACTGTGAGTAGTCATACCATCTCAGATCAAAGAATCATTTATACAACTACAGCATCGAGACAATCACTGACGATCGAGTAGAAATCTAAGTAATCTCTCATATGGTCATGCTTAGTACTAGTTATTCTCTAACAACTATCTGCACTCGTCGCTCAGTGTCTCTATGCTATAAATCAGAGATTCATCTATCCCGAAAGAAGTGATCTGTACATTAGTCTATCCGGATCGATCACCATCCTCATGATGATACTATGATTGGGAGTATTTACAAATTAAATACATGTCTCTAATTCTCAACACTTTGAGAATATGTATCAAAAAGTTAATTTCATAGATGATTCAAGGACACATCACATTTGAATAAAAAAAAAACTTGCCCTTTTATTAATCAAATCAATGTATTAAGTACCAAATTATGTCCTAGCTTTATTACAATGTGTCAGTCATATTGGCTTCTAGGACATATATCTAACAGGGGTCACACAGAAAAAGAGCATGACCTGATCAATGGCTTGGATCAATCATATTCGAATTATCAATCGAATTGATAGTTTGAATTTTAGAAACTGCTAATTTGTAAGCGTTACAATTTTGGTAGCTCCTAATTGTTAGCCCAAGGACTTAATTATAAATATTATAATTTTATTGAGGCTGATTAAATTATAGATCAAGTCTTAATTAATTTAAATCAAATTTAATTTAATTAAGATTGATTTAATTTAATATTAATTAGATTTAATTATCCAAATCAGATTTAGATTTCAAGTTTGATAGGATCTAGTTTGACAGTCTTTCGAATTCGACTCAATTCGGACCCGATTTAAATCTGATTGAGATCCAATTTGAACCAGATGAACTATGACTCATAGAGACTAGATTTCTTAACACACTCTCTCTAGATATTATATAGAAAAAGAGAGGGAGCATGTGAAGATGCACCCCCTTTTTATTTTGCATGTGTGAAGGATGGAAGGGCGCCAATAGTTGACACCCCATCTTTCTGGGACTCTCTCACCTTAAGATAACTATCCAAATTTGATTTGAATAGATGTCTTATTAAGAAGACATTCTAATTTGATAAGAAAGGGGCATGGAATATTTTTTTGTGCGATAAAAATATTGGAAAAGGTGGGGACATGCGCTAAGAAATTGCATGAGAAATCTCATGCATTTTTTCTTTGTCCCACATCCTCTTTTCTTCCATTTTCTTCATGCCACACTTACTTTATTTGATAAGATCTGATCCTATCTCTTTTGGGGCATGAGGGTTTTCTTTTTGTGCGTCAAAGATTAAGAGAGAAGAGAGGCGGCGTGTGCTATGTAGGAGAGATTTTTCTTTCTTGCCTAAAAACCTTTCTCAACGCCCTCTTTCTTTCTTCCTTCACTCCAATGTCCAAGACCAGATGGTGATCAGATCTAAGAGAGAAAAAAAGAGAGAAGAAGAGAAGAAGAAAAGTTCTTCTTTCCTTCTTGGTTATCTAGTTCAGATCCTGTCAAATCTACATGAAAGAGTTTGCACAGCGATCATCTTCTTCGAGATTTAGAAGAAGAGATTCAGATCCAAGGCTGAGGAGCGAGATCTATAAGATGCTAGTACATCGGTGATCTTGATGCTCCAATCAAGAATCTTCATGTAGATCCAGTAGAGGCTGGACACGTGCATGGCTACGATCGAAATCTCAGATATCTGCATGTTGGGAATAGTGTCCTAAAGCCAATCATCAGCCTGTTGACAGTTGTGCTCATTTTTGTATATGTACATGAATTATGAATTAATAAAAATTATTTTGATATTTTTTCTCACAAAATATTTCATCTTCTAATGAACTCCTATGTTGTGGTGAAGTCCTTAGGACTATTTAGACTCGACAAAGGAGGATTTGTTATTTAGTCCTTAAATCTGTTCGCGACCAAATGATACATTGTTACCAAGGACGATAATGTTTATCAAGCATAGGTCATTGTGTGCCATATAGATTGGTTGTCCTCTTAACCAATGAGTGTGGAGACACTGGTATGGCATACAGGTGAGATTTAAGGGTACATCTGCATTGAACGTGACCGACTCCAGAGCTATTTCTGCTATCAAGATTTGCTATCGATGGAATATGGGTATAAATATCCCTCTGACCTGAGACTGCCATGGTGACTTGCAAGCAACTCACTACACTTAGGCACTGGACTACCAGAATTTTTAATTCAGTGATGGAAGGCTGCTGGGTGTAGTCAAGTACTTGACTTGTCGGTGCGTGTGTCAAGATGGGATTGACCACTCCAGTTTAGGAGCTGTGTACAGTCGTGTTTCAATTTAGCAAAACCTTGGCCAGGGTAGTCCTTGTGAGGAGTCACAGGACTATTTTGAGTTGAGCACGATTCGGATGATCTGATCAGGGTTGACAGTTTAACCCTGAGTCATCCTAAACACAGGGGTCAAAAGGATAAATTATACAGTAACCATATTCATGTAGGTTCTGAGTGTTGCGATTGCGACTCTTCGACCTATCCAGACGTCAGATACCATTGCTAGATGGTCACTTCGATTAGTACAGAAATTGGTTCCTGTGCTACCGACTTAGGTTCGAACCTGCGGGGTCACACACATTAGAGGTTTCGATGTAGAATCCTACATGTTTGGGACTCAGTGATCAAGAATCAGGATTCTCTGATCACGAATTCCACACATTATGGGTACTGGGGTTAAGAGTCCCACTAGTTGGGATTTTTCGATCAGGATTACATATCGATGTATTCTGATGCCTGATTGCCCATCAGATTTGGACTCAGTATTTATGAGAGGATTAATTAATGATTTAATCACTAATTAACTCAATTTGATTGAGTAATTATTTTTGGATCAAGTCTAATTGAATTGGATTCAGTTGGGTTTGACCCGATTAGGTAAAGAGTTGACCTAACCGTCGAGATGGTTTGGTCCCTGATTTGATCAGGGGTTGAGCTTAGTCAATTTCTGATTTGATTAAGATTTTATTGAGCCTAATTAAGCCTAATTAAGTTGGATTTAAATTAGTCTAATTGGATCTAACTTATTTGGTTCAATTAGGTTGGTTTAAATAATTAAACCACCTTGACCCAATCTCCATGCGCCATCTCACTTCCATTGCACCCATTTGAATTCATGAGAAGGAACTTCTCATGAATTTTTTCCTCATGCCAAGCCCTCTCCACGCCCCATTTTAATATGCCAAATGAATAGATAAGGATGATTGGTTGGCCATTCAAATTCAAAATAAAGTTTGAATTTGAATGGGCAATCAATCTTTGCACCTTATTCCTTTTTTTACGCCCCATTTATTACATGAGAAAAAATTTCTCATGAAATCACTCCATGCACAATTTAAGCCACACCTCATGCCTTTAGTGGATAAGGGATGAGTTGGTGTTCATTTGAATTCAAAATTTGATTTGAATTCAAATGTGCAATTACTCATCTTTATCCTTTCTTTTGGATAAGACGTTTGACGTTGTTATAAAAGGAGGAGAAGAGTAGGGCATGCAAGAAGAAGATTTTTGGAGAAAAATTTTGGGGCGTGAGAAGTCTTGTGTGTGAGAAGGAAGTCCAAATCCTTCCAAGAGAAAAAGAAAGAAAAGTGGGTGCAAGGTTTCCGGTGAGTTTCCTAGAGTTTTAGCCTGGGGTTCGGGAAGTGAGAAAGTGAGCTATGAGTGTCATGAGCCCACAAAATCTCAGGAAGATCTTCAACATTCTCTCAAGCACATCTGTTGATGATCTGAAGTATCCAAAGAATCGACAGACATCGATCGAAGGAGTTCGATCAGCATCGACCGTCAAAAGGGCTCTACAATGAGCTAGCACTCATAAGGAGTCGATCAGATCGAGAGCTTCATGTAGATGATCCGCAGAGGTCAGACATACTGTGTGGCTATGTCGTGACGATCAGACTCTCCCTATGGTGATCAGATTGTGCCGATCTACTACCCGCACAAAGGTATTGTGTTCTGAATACATTATAATAAAGTGTTTATTGTTCAAATTTGAATTTCAAATTTAAATGAATGCATGCTATATATCATATTTAGATCCTAGTGTAGGATAAATTTATGTTAATTAATTAGATTAATTAATAATTTTTACTGTAAAATTTTGATTTTGAAAAAGTTTTAAAATTATCATTTTACCCCTGCACTAAATTTTGCCACACTGCAGGATCTGAAGGTATGGTGATCTGATCTCCAATTTTAATTTACTGACGATTACTTTCTTTTCAAATTTCAAATCAAGGTAATATGTTCATGTCAAGATCCTAAGCATGGTTTTTATATTAGATCTAATACATGTATTAAATTAAAAATATTTTAATTTATTTACTTTCACTGCATAAAGTTTTAAAAAAAATTAAACTATACGTACAAAACCATAGCACATTCTAACAATGGTATCAGAGCCAGATTTTGATATGAATATAAAAATTTCTCAGATTTGAAATCTGATTTATAAAAATCAGATCTGAAGGTTAGATGATCAACATCGTTCTGAAATTAGATTATCCTGGCATAATCCTATTATGCTGAATGGTTGTTGTTGGTGCAGAATTCCATCGAAGTTGGAGACGCTGGAGTCGGGATGACCGCGGCTACCATCGGGACCTGCAAGGGAAGTCTAAACTGGAGTTGGGGGTGCTCCAGCAAGACCCTCTGACGCTCAAGTCAGTACTCTGCTTCAACAGAAATGGAGTGCTCGAGGAAAAATTTTAGCAGAGTTTTGAGATAGAGTTCAAAGCTTAGAGAAGAACGTATCTGAGGGTCCTTATTTATAGACGGAGAGCGTAACCGATTGACAGCGACATCTGTAACCACCTGATCGTGGGCTGTTCAGAGCCGCCTGGAGTTTGTTACGGAAAGTAGTGGCGTCAGGGGTCGTTCAGGGCCACGTGGAGTTGGTTACGGAGAGTGGAGTGGTGGCCATTGTCGTGACTTGCCAGAGAGTAGTGGAGCCACGTGAAATCCATTGCAGAGAGTGGAGCAGGATAGCGGCCCTCGTCGTGGCTTGCTAGAGAGTGGTGGAGCCGCGTGGAATCTGTTGCAGAGAGTGGAGCAGGGTAGTGGCCCTCGTCGTGGCTTGCCAGAGAGTTTGGATCTGTCAGCTGAAGCTCAGTCGGGATGTCTGATGGAGTGGAATGGCTCTCTGTCTCGTCGATCCAAGAGAAGCTCGGACGTTTCTGAGGTTGCTGATGAGTCTACTATTGTCGGAGGTCTTGGGCACTGAGGCTACAGATGAGAACCATCTGCTGTAGAGACTCAGATGAAGACTTTCAGTTGGCGAAGTCCGATAGGAGCCCAATTGCTAGGGAAGTCCGTCTGGGATTTGCCTAGTGTGGAAGCTCGTCTGAAGATTATCCGTCGAAGAAGTCCGATTTCATGAGGAACTTGGTGGAAGGTCGGCTGGTGGTGGACTTCAGATGGCATTGGGGAGGCTCGTCTGCTGGAGGAGTCTGAGGGATCCGGAGGCGATCGATCGTTGTAGAAATCTAGCTGCTAGAGCCCGTCCATTGCGAAAGCTATCCGAAATCCATCCGCTATGGAAGCTCAAACGGAGTCCAGTTCTTGTGGGAGGCCGAAAGGAGGCCGCTTATTGTTGGAGCTCGGTCGAAGATCGGCTGTCGTGGGAGCTCGGAGTAACGACCTGACCGATGGATCCTGCCCTATGGTAGAAGCTCGTCTAGGATCCGGCTACAAAGAAGCTCGGCTGAAGTCTACCTGTAATGGAAGTTCGAAAGAAATTTATTTATAGTAGAAGCTCGAATGGAATTTGCTTACAATAGATATCCAGAGTAGACCGCCTGCCGTAGGAGTTTGAAGTAGACCACTCGCTGTAGGAGTTCGGAGTAGACTGCTCGTAGTAGGAGTTCGGAGTAAACTGCTCATAGTAGAAGTTTGGAGTAGACTGCTCGTAGTAGAAGTTCGGAGTAGACCACCCGTATTAGAAGTTTGGCTCTCATAGGAGCTCGGTTGGAATCCTGAAGGTGGTCGACCGTCGTAGAAACTTGGATGGAGTCTGATTACTGTAAAAATCTCGTTGTCGAATAAGCTCAGATATTGGCGAAGTCTGGAAGAAGTTCGCAGAATAGTTGATCACTGCAGAAGGTCGGCTGGTGGTGAGGCCCAGAGAGCTTTTGGGGTGGCCCGGTAGACGAATGCAGAAGTTCACTATCGGAGAAGTCCGGACGATCGAGGGGGTTTGGAGAGACGCCACACACAAGGTCGGAGCCGGAAGAGCCCTGGAAGGGTCGGTCTTTTACAAACTTCGACCGAGGGATATTTTATACCCAACACCAGTCTCCCTACTTCTGAGTTCCGATTTCGAATGAAGAAAGTACAGAAAAATTCTCACGACCAAAGTTGCTTCCCTTGATTTTCGCACTTAGTGGTTGCCAGATATTTGGATGTTCGGCACGCTGGTACTAGAGCCTTTTCGGAAAAGATTTCCTCTTTTTGGAATTTCTGCTGGAGCATGGCTCTAGGTACGGCGTAATAATGACTTTGTCAACTGCCAGCCATTTCCAATAGCCTGTCAAGATGAGTGGGACACGTGACGAGTGCAGGCCAACCAGAGGAGATCCGCAATCTTTATTGCATCGGATCTCGAGGTCTATTTAAACACGTTCTCCTCCTTCAGGGGTTTCACTTTGCCTGAGAGAATCCCTCAGTTCCCCTCCTCTTCCCCAAGAGCTCCAGCTTCCTCTAGCATCCTTCTCGGCCTTAGGCGTCCTCCGGGTCAACTTCCATCATCCTTGCCGTCTTCCTACACTCCTGGGGCTGATCTAGGTTAGTTTCGAAACTTCTTATCATTTTCCTATCCTTTCTTCTTCGTATTCTATTCGTTTAGCTTCCTCGAGGGCTTGTTTGCTATTTTTTCTGATTTTTTTGGGATTTTATGGCTTCCATTTGATCCAAAATGTCTTCTGATATCTCATTTTCTAGCAGTTTTAGGAGTTCGTCAGCCCCAGTTCCCCAAAATCCTTGTACCGTAGATGAGCCTGTAGCTAGGACCGAACCTTGTCTGGCCTTTGCGTCGGACACCATCCCCGGCTCCTTGACTCTGGATGAACTCTCACTGATGAGGATTCAGTATGGAGTTACTCCGGAGTACGAGCTGGAGCTTCCCGGGCCAACTGACCGGGCTAGCGCCCCTCCTCTCGGCTGCTTCTATCTGTACCAGGAGGCCTTCCGTGTCGGACTTTGGCTTCCATTACCGTCCTTTATTGTAGCTCTCTTTTATTTTCTGAATATTTCTCTAGTTTCCATCGTGCCGAACTCCTTTAGATTTTTAATAGGGTTTCTTTCTCTTTGTAGTTTAGCTGAAGTTCGGCCGACTCTTTCTTTGTTTAGAAATTTCTACACCTTCAAGCGTCATCCCTCGGCAAAAGACTGGTGGTACTTCTCCCCTCAATTCGGTAGAAAGGGGTTGCTGAAAGGCACCCCTTCTTCTATCCACAACTGGAAGGAGAGGTTCTTCTATGTCCGATGTCCGACCTTGGAGCTAGGATTACCCCCTTGAGGCTCTCTGAGGGATTCCGTCCGTCGGGCTTCTAGCCTGGAAAGGGACGACCTCGAAGCCTCCAAAAAGCTCGAGGCCTATCGAGCCCCCCTCCTCCCCGAACTTCTGAAGGAATAACTTTTGTTTAACATCGGCCTGAGTCCTCTTAACCCTGTCGGTACCTTTTTTTTTTTTGCTTCCCCTTTTTCTTATTCCATCTCTGAGCCACGTTGATCTTCTTTTATCATAGATATAGATGCAAGCGTGGCTCAGAGGTCAGCCCAGGGTCTCAAGACCCACAAGAGAAAAGATGCCTCGACTTCGGGGTCGGTGAAGAAAGCCAGGACAGAAGGGACAAGCTCGGTCGTGCCCGTTCCGATGGCCGTCACCATCGAAGTCCCTTTCGATGCCAAATCCAAAGTTCCCCGAGCCCTTTCAAGGAGCCCCCCGACCAAGGATCCTGCTCTAGAGGCTCGTCCTGAGGGGGCACCTGGGGCTGAAGGGAGGAAGAGAAAGAAGACCCTGACCCGGAGGAGCCGCAGTCGCAAGGCTGCCGTTGAGGGGGCCGGCGGCTCCGAGGAAGGCCTAGGAGAAAATCCCTTCAACAACAGGGACTTAACAAAGAGGCTGGTCGAAGGGTACATTCTGCTCGAGATCGTCGAGAGGATCGTCCTTGCTGATCCCAAGCTGCGGGTCTAGGACTCTCTGGGATCCTTCCTCGAAGTAGGTTAACTCACCTTTTTTCTCCTTCTTTCCTCTTTACCTAATTTATTCTTCAGCCTTTATATTGACTCCCCGACCTTTCTTGCAGATTGGGCACCAGCTGGTCGCCAATATCGAGGCGGTGAAGATCACCAAGAGGGAGGCAGCTCGGGCGGAGGAGGGTCGCCTAACTGGGGCCGCCCGCCTCGAGGAGAGGATCTTCGAGGTCCTTAGTCTCCAGGAGGTGCTAGAAAAGGAGGGACAAACCTTGTCTGATCTAAGGACTTCCTTGGAGGAGGAGAGAGGGAAGGTTGAGGCCGAAATCTCCGAACTGAGGGCGCAGGCTTTCGAGTTGAAGGTGCAGGTTTTCAAGCTGAAAGCACGAATTCCATCCCTAATTTCAGAGGCAGGGGCCCGAGCAGTGGAGGAGTTTAAGGCCTCCTCTGAGATGGAGGATTTAAAGGTCCAGTTCAGCCAGGACTCCTTCATCAAGGGTTTCAAATTCTGCCAAGAGAAGGTGGCTGGGAGGTTTTTCGAACTGGATCTCGGCTTCTTGAACAAGACATCTGATGATGAAGCTAGACCATCCGAAGCCACTGTCAGTCTTCCTCCAGCTGGGACCTCATCGACCGTCGCGGTCGCCGCTAACGATCTTTCGGGGATGCCGAGCCCCTCTACTTCTGTCTCAAAGGTCCGGAACCTCTAGCTTTGTATTTTTCCTTCGTGGTGGTTTTTTTTTTTGTTCTCTTGTACTTGAAAATTATTTAATCAATGAAATCGGATCCTTCTTTCCAGAGGGTCCCCCCATTTTTTTTGTATTCTTTTCCTTATCTTTTGTCTTCTTGCACTAATCTGAGCCACGGTGCTTTTGTCTTCCAAGGACAGTGTCCTGCCGAAGCTCTCTCCCTGCCATAGGGGATTCCTCTGAAGTTGACGATCCGAGACCTCAGAAGGAAAGTTCGTCAGTTGACAAAGAAATCCAAGAAGCTGGAAGATGAACTTCACCGACTGAGGAAGAGCCACTCGAAAGTCACTACGGAGGTTGTTCGCCTTCAGGACCTCCACAGAAAAGATCTCATGGAATTCACCCGGAAGAAGGCCGACTTCGTGATGGAGCTCGAGGAACTCTGAAAATGTGCCAGTGACTGATCTTGGGCTCAGGCTTCCAAGATTAGCTCCCTTGAAGTCGAGCTGGCAGCCGCATGGGAGAAGATCGACCATTTGGAAGGGAGCTCGCCCTGGCTCACGGTCCAAGCCGACTGCGATCGAGACTGGTCACAGAAGTTCTCTGACCTTCAAAAGCAGCTGCAGGATGCTGAGGCGAACTACAACACCTACCGAGCTGGCTGGAGCGAGCAAGTAGAGAACTACCGAAGGAAGCTCCAGATGGTGACCGACGAAGTTGCCCGCCTTTGGAGGCAGTTATCTGAGAGAGTCCAGCTCACCTCTGCACAAGGCTTCGATGAGCTCCACTCCTTGAGGGGGACCATGGCAGAATTGTCTATGGCCCTTGGGCGGGAGGAGGCCGAACTGCAGCGGCTGAAGATTCAGCTGGTCCACGAGCAGTAGGTGGTCAAAGATGTCGAGGCAGAGTTTGAGGTCTTGAGGAAGAGGCTTTGAGAGTCAGAGGGTGAGAGCCGGCAGTTCCACCAGATGTACCGGGATATGCTACTGAGAAAGATGAAACTAGAGAAAGAAGTTGAAAACTTAAGACAATCCCTAACAAGGACTGAAATCGAGAGCTCAAAATCGAAAGAAGCTGGGCTTCCTTAGAGCTCCTTTCTTCTCTTTTTTTTTTATGTATTCCTTTTTTTTTCTCTGATCATTTCTCTTTTTATTTTTGGCCTTCAGGGCTTTGTAATATGTACTTCTTCAATGAAATGAAAATAAAATTGTCTTTTACCTTGTCCATTTTGGTATTGAGTTGTCGTTTACCGAACTTCTTTTGTCTTTCGTCCTGTTTGATGTCGACGTTGTTTGAAGATTCCTGGTCGTCGCTGTGCCGATTCGCCCTTTGGGACTAGAGAGTTTCGACAAAGGTTTTCTTCCTCGTTGAGACGAGGTCCCTTGTGCCTTTGATGTAGTTCATTTTTCACTTATCGCTGGCATAGTTTGTCACTTTCTCTTTTCATCTTTCCTTTTCTTCTGTGTTCGAGTGAGGATCTTCCCTCTACTCTTGACGGGGTCATGAGAGTATAGAGGGGCCGTTGAGGAGGCTTTCCTCCTTGTCCGGTCTTGATCGACTGAGCCTTTATTTGTGTCAAGACGAGGTTCTCCTCTTATTTCCGACAGTCAGTTTCAGCTTATGTTAGGATGAGGTTCTCCTTCTATTCCTAATAGGGTTGTGGGGGCACGCGAGGGCCTCTCCCTCCATCCGATCTTTAAGTAACCGGGCCTTCGACTTTGCTCATGTTAGGACGAGGTTCTCCTCTTGTTTTTAACAAGACTGTGGGGACACATAAGGACCGTTGCAAGGGCCTCTCCCCCCATCCGATCTTTAAGAAACTGGGCCTTCGACTTTGCTCATGTTAGGATGAGGTTCTCCTCCTATTCCTAACAAGACTGTGGGGGCACATATGGGCCGTTGTGAGGGCCTCTCCCCCCATCCGATCTTTAAGAAATCGGGCCTTCGACTTTGCTCATGTTAGGATGAGGTTCTCCTCCTATTCCTAACAAGGCTGTGGGGGCACATATGGGCCATTATGAGGGCCTCTCCTCCCATCCGGTCTTTAAGAAATCGAGCTTTCGTCTTTGCTCATGTTAGGATGAGGTTCTCCTCCTGTTCCTAACAAGGCTGTGAGGGCACATATGGGCCGTTGCGAGGGCCTCTCCCCCATCCAATCTTTAAGAAACTGGGCCTTCATCTTTGCTCATGTTAGGATGAGGTTCTCCTCCTGTTCCTAACATGCTTAATTTCGTTTGTATGGGGAAGTTACTTCCTATCGTTATAAACTTATGCCAAAAGAAAAAATATGCAAATATGAAAGAAATTTTTATTTAGGACAAAGTCGTTGGTAATACATTCGTAGATTTTTTGAATCCTATAGCCACGGAAGGTCTGCTCCCCATCGGGGTCCTCCTGAGATGGAGTTGAAAATCCCAATCGGAGGCCGATCTTCAGGTTGCTCCTCCCTCTTTGGTGGCTCCGACTGCGGCAAGGCCCTAGGCCGGTCTTCCCTACCTTCAGGTCAGCGTCAAATGAATCTGTCAAGCCGACCTCGCCTGATGAGCTCCTCAATTTCATCTCGGAGCTAAATGCATTCTTCCGTGTCATGGCTGTATTCACAGTGATAGAGGTAGAATTTGTTTGAGTTGTACTTTTCGGGGTGTGAGTGCATCCTTTCTGACCTTGGCAGCTAGTCCCTAACCTCCATCAGTACTTGAGTTTTCAATGCATTGAGAGGGGCGTAACTATGAAATCTTTCAGGGGGACAGCTCCATCAAACTCTGTGGTTCGGGCTCCTCTGCTTATGAGCTCGAGGAGGAGTCCGAACACGCCTGTGTCCGGGAGGAGTTCGAGAACGCAATCGAGCTTCACTCGACTCTTTTTCAACTGTGGACTTGCTTGAGTCTCTCGCCTGCCACTCCTTCGTGGTCTCCTCGTCCCTCATCTTGAAGGCTTCTTTTGCTCGGGCATATCCTTCAGCCTGAGCCAGCAAATCAGCAAAGTTCCTGGGATACTTCTTCTCCAGGGAAAACAAAAGATCATTCTTCTGAAGACTGCCCTTCAGGGCGGCCATTGTGACTGATTGGTCCAAATTTCGGACCTCCAACGTGGTGACATTAAAACGGTTGACGTAAGCCTGAATGGATTCCCCCTCCCTTTGCTTGATATTGATGAGGGACTCTGAGCCTCTCCAGGGATGCCGGCTGCTAACAAAATGAGCCGCAAACTGATGGCTCATCTGGTCAAAGGAGAAGATGGTACCCGACTTCAACGTCGAGTACCAATTCCTTGCTGCTCCCTTCAGAGTGGATGGGAAAGCTCAGCACAGGATGGCGTCTGGCGCACCATGGAGCAGCATCATTGTCTGGAAGGCCTCCAAGTGGTCAATCGAATCCGAAGTCCCGTCATAGCTTTCGAATTGGAGGAGCTTGAAGTTTGGCAGAATCGGTTCCTGCATGATCATTTGAGAGAAGGGAGGGTCAGTACAGATGTCCTCACCATAAGTACGGAGAGCGTGGTGGAGCTCTTCGATCTGTGGTTCATCTTCTGGAGCCTTCGATCCAGGAGATCCTCTCGACTACGAGTCTCGAGGGTCTTCTAGTAGAGTGAAGGTAGGGATCCTCTGGGAGTGGAATCATGATCAGACTGAGGGCTCTCCACCCTCGAATTCTCCTTTCCGAGAAAGACAGGATGACTGGCCCAAGTGGCCCACCCTACTGTCAGATCTTGGAACTCCGACGATGCCCTCTCCAACCGCACTGACACCTGCGGCTGTTGCTGCTGCTGCTGCATGGCCTGCACCGCTTTGGTGAGGCCTCTGACCTGCTGAACCAGCAGGTCAAACTGCTCCATGCCGACCGTCATTGCCGGAGGAGGAGGAGGAGCCTGGAAAACTGGAGGTGAGGCCGGAGCCTGAGATCTGGTCGTGGAGGCCATGGATCGCCTGGTAGATGCCTTTCGGGGAGGCCTTAGGTGAAGATCTAGTAGGGGAAGGAGAGGAGGACATCGGAGAAGATGGCTGGAGGCAATCCCGTCGAGCACTCCTTCAAGAACAAGGGTACTGTGAAGACACAACTACCCTTCCTCTAGTGCCAATTCTGTTGGTGCAGAATTCCATCGAAGCCGGAGAAGCTGGAGTCAGGATGACCGCGGCCGTCGTCGGGACCTGCAAGGGAAGTCTAAACCGGAGTTGGTGGTGCTCTGACAAGACCCTCCGATGCTCAAGTCAGTACACTGCTTCAACAGAAATGGAGTGCTCGAGAGAAAATTTTAGCAAAGTTTTGAGATAGAGTTCAGAACTTAGAGAAGAATGTATCTGAGGGTCCTTATTTATAGATGGAGAGCATAACTGATTGACAGCGATATCTGTAACCACCTGGTCATGGGCTGTTCAGAGCCGCCTGGAGTTTGTTACGGAAAGTAGTGGCATCAGGGGTCGTTCAGGGCCACGTGGAGTTAGTTACGGAGAGTGGAGTGGTGGCCATTGTCGCGACTTGCCAGAGAGTAGTGGAGCCACATGGAATCCATTGCAAAGAGTGGAGCAGGGTAGCGGCCCTCGTCATGGCTTGCCAGAGAGCGGTGGAGATGCATGGAATCCATTGTAGAGAGTGGAGCAGGGTAGCAGCCCTCATCATGGTTTGCCAGAGAGTTCGGATCTGTCAGCTGAAGCTCGGCTGGGATGTCTGATGGAGCAGAATGGCTCTTTGTCTCATCGATCCAGGAGAAGCTTGGTTATTTTCGAGATCACTGATGAGTCTACTATTGTCGGAGTCCTTGGGCGCTGAGGCTACAGGTGAGAACCATCTGCTGTAGAGACTCGGATGAAGACTTTCAGTTGGCGAAGTCCGATAGGAGCCCAATTGCTAGGAAAGTCCATTTGGGATTTGCCTGGTGTGGAAGCTCATCTGAAGATTATCCACCGAAGAAGTTCGATTTCATGAGGAACTTGGCGGAAGGTCGGTCGGTGGTGGACTTCGGATGGCGTTGGGGAGGCTCGTCTGCTGGAGGAGTCTGAGGGATCCAGAGGCGATCAACCATTGTAGAAATCCAGCTGCTGGAGCCCATCCGTTGCCAAAGCTCATCCGGAATCCATCCGCTGTGGAAGCTCGGATGGAGTCTGGTTCTTGTGGGAGGCCGAAAGGAGGCCACTTATTGTTGGAGCTCGATCGAAGATTGACTGTCATGGGAGCTCAGAGTAACGACCTGGTCGGTGGATCCTGCCCCATGGTAGAAGCTCATCTGGGATCCGGCTATGAAGAAGCTCGACTGAAGTCTACCTGTAATGAAAGTTCGGAAGAAATTTGTTTACAGTAGAAGCTCGAATGAAATTTACTTACAGTAGATATCCAGAGTAGACCGCCTACCGTAGGAGTTCAGAGTAGACCGCTCGCTGTAGGAGTTCGGAGTAGACTGCTCGTAGTATGAGTTTGGAGTAAACTGCTTGTAGTAGAAGTTCGGAGTAGACTGCTCGTAGTAGAAGTTCAGAGTAGACCGTTCGTAGTAGAAGTTCGGCTCTCACAGGAGCCCGATTGAAATCTTGAAGGCAGCCGACTGTCATAGAAACTTGGATGGAGTCTAATTACTGTAGAAATTTCATTATCGAAGAAGCTCGGATATTGGCGAAGTCCGAAAGAAGTTCAGAGAATAGTTGATCACTGTAGAAGGTCGGTTGGTGGTGAGGCCCAGAGAGCTTTTGGGGCGGCCCGGTAGACGAATACAGAAGTTCACTATCGGAGAAGTCCGGACGGTCGAGGGGGTTTGGAGAGACGCCACATACAAGGTCGGAAGCCAGAAGTGCCTTGGAAGGGTCGGTCTTTTACAAACTTCGGCCGGGGGGTATTTTATACCCAATAGTTGTCCTAGAATAATATAGAACATCAATTAATGTTAGATCTGAGTTTTTTATATATTGTAATGAGATTGCAGAATTATTTCAAATCAAAAATTATTTTAGATCTGAAATAAATTATAAATTATTTAGATTTAAAATTAGTTTTAGATATGAATATGTTAATTAGGATTTAATTTGGATCTAGTATGATTGCTGAAATTTTTCATATATGTATAGATTCTAAATTATTATTCACATGTCTGACATATGACAGATAATTAAATCTGATTTTTAACTGATTATATATATGATATGTTAGATTAATCTTTTAGTAGCTTAGTAATCGAATTGGAATAATCACCATGGCTGTCCAATCATAAGAAGATGAAGGGATTAAAATTTTTCTCTTACCCATTCGATGGGTTTTCTCTTATGACATGTAGGGGTGCTGATTGTGATATTTTCTATGAAGATAAATAATGAATGAAAAATTATATGTATTACATATTTTAGATTTAAATCAGATTATGCATATATTTTTATATGTTTTAAATCGCTAAATATTATATGTGATATATTATTTTGACATACAATCTAAAACTTAATTTCTGTAAAATCTTAGATCCAAAATATTAGGTTCTGTTTGCATGAAACCATGAAACTATGACAGGCATGCCTGTGGAGTCGACTCGATTCTCAATTAGGTCAACTCGAGTGCTTGGCGAGTCAGCTCATTTTTGTTGGAGTCGACTCAAGTCCCTAGCAGGTCTGCTCATTTGCTGATGAGATGACTCAATTATACAGGCTAAGTTTATAGACTTTTGTTTGTCTCAGTATTGTGTCGATTCACTGTGACAAGTCGATTTGAATACCAGAACGAGTCGACTCGATTCTGCAGACAGCAAAATTGTATGAGATACAATATAAATTATTTAGATCAAAAATTATTTCGAGATCTAAACTTAAATTCATGTACATAATGTACTTAATTGAGAATTAATATTTAAAATTATAAGACCTAAAATTATGAATTTAAGATCTAAATTTCAATACATAAAATATGAACGTCGGTATATGCTGAACAAATTAGGTTTAGAGACTAAACTACAACTAGGGTTATTAATTAGATCAGATTGGAATCCTTTCTGATTTTGAGCAGTTGATCAACCCTAATCAAAGTTGATTGGGATTAGGTCAAAAGGGCTCAAAATTGAATTTAGTTGTAGTTGATCAAATTGATTCACATGTGATATGAATTGATTAAATCAAGATCGAATTTGGCTCAGTGGTTTGAGCCCGGATTTATAGGTTAACCTAATTGATTCTAATCAACCAATTTGATGTTTAAGGCAAGTCTTAGATGGTGGTTCTTTAATCGGTTTCATTGTCTGACCTGATCAATTCATTGATATCTAAGGAAAGCAATGGGGGGACCCCACTCATCTTTATTTACCTAGCCATTTTGGGAGATTATGTTTTGTATTAGGTTACTTATTGACTCAAGTTCACTCATGCCGACTAGGTTGGTTAGACATGAGATGTGCTGACCCAAATCATATTAGTCATTACATCAAATATATGTGATTAATTAGAACAGACCTAAACTTGAATCTCCTCATTAAATATTAAGTCTACTAGTCTTCCACCATTGTAGAGATGTGGGTGTCTTTTCCAATGTTGATCGTTCTCAGTTGGTTACAGTGATTCGATTGTATCGAAAAGGCATAACCACTCTATTGACATTAGATGTCCCAAGGTAAAGATGGGGTTAGGCCTAATAACTGTTAGGTGAGGGACCCAATGATGACTTTGTACTCACTGGTGAATGGTGGGCTGGACTTAACTAAGAAATATGTCAATAACTGTTAGGTGAGGCCACAGGACTTAGAGACTAAGTCACTACAATATGCTTGAAGAAGTATCTGGATAAAGAGTTGTCCACACATTGGTATATATATCATCAATAACTGTTAGGTGAGATACCATACATCGATGGGACCGCAACACCCACTAGAACCACTTATTGCATTAGGGTTTTCATTTTTTCCACCTGAGGAGTGTGAGAGACTCAAAAAATTAGTGAGAGCCTTTATTTATTTTTAAAGTCTCTAAAATAAACTATTTTAAGTACAATTATCTAATTAAATATTACTCTCTATAGTTCATTTTGTCAGCTTCCAACCCTCTAGCTCGAATCCTAGATATCAACCATTTAATCAAAATCAATTACATATTCTAGCTCAAAAATCTAAGAATAGTTCTTAACTTTTAAAAATTAAGCTATATTTTTTATCAGGTTAACTCAATATCATCATCTTGTCCAATCCATAGTCAATGAGCTATACTTGACAAATGGCTGGACATTAACAATTAGGTTAGGTGCTATAAATTGGAGTCCATGGTTGATGAACTCTAATGTATATATAAGAATATATAGATTGTCAATGATATGTTGATTCATCTACAACAGCTATGAAATGATCAGAGTCGCATAGTGCATGAGATGTATGATGGGCAGTTTATCTATGATCGCTGTTTGGCAATAATCAAAGATATTGAAGAGCTTGAGAAGCTCGACATGACCATACATAAAAAATTACTTATAGATTTGATCCTATAATCTCTAATTCATATGAATAGTTTATGAAACTATTATATGAATAAATATTATAGCACCTTAACTGAATTGATCAATATACTAGAAACTAAGGGATCTTAAAAAGTTCAGAGATACATACTTGGAGAACCTAAAGAAACATTGACATGCCTTTGCAAGGTATGTCGAATTGCTCAAATTTGATCTTACAATTTTTTCTTTTTCACTAGATTCTAGTGCATATTATGCACTTTAATATAGGATCTAAAAATGGAAGAGGGCTGAGAGAAGGTGAAGTGACTCTTTTGAGTCGGCAATGGCTGCACTGGGGTCATGGGCACCTAACCTCGATGATTATCGTTTGGATTTAATTTTTTATCATTTGTATGGTGTTGCTCCTAGATTGATTTTGATGATTACAAAGCAGATAGAAGGGATACAAATATTTTTAAATTGAAAAAGTCTTTATGCTCTTCAGGGGCAAAATTATAATTTTGCTAAAATCCTGATTTGATAGTATCATTTGGTAGAACAAAACATTTGTGATCCAATGGTGAAAATTTTATTGATTTTGGACTTGTATTTTGAAAGTTATGCATGTTTGAAAATTATGAGTCAACCCGTGAGTCAACTCATGGCACAATAAGCTGATTGGCACGCAGATTTTTTGTTGGCACACCCTGTGAGTCGACCCTCATGAGTCGACCCCCAGGCATGAGTCGACCCTCATGAGTCGACCCCTGCAGTTTTAGGCCAAAAGTTGCAGAAACTCATTTTCTGGCTGTTGCAACAGAAGTCGACTCATGAGTCGACTCCTAAAGCATGAGTCGACTCATGAGTCGACCCCTGCGATGGAAAATGTCAGCAACGGCTATTTTTTTGCCCATTTTAATTACCTTTTATGCTTCCTAAAAATACTCTAACGGCTCTTTATCTGCCTAAATTGTTTTCTCTTGTTTCTTATTGCTATAAAATGTTTCAAATGGTGAAAGAAATTGCAGATCAAAAAGGAGAGATCAAACCTATATACAAAAGGATCTAAAATCTACACGAGAAAGCCTGAGATCAACGAAATACCCAAAAGAAAAAGAGAGAGGATCCACAATATACAAGAGAGATTGTGAAAGAGAAAAGCAAGAGCATTCAAAGAGAGGATCTTTCAAGCATATTGTTCAACCTTGATCAAGAGATCTTTCAAAGCCTTCAAGAAGTCCTCAATCAAAGATCATCTTCTTCTCAAGCGTTCATTCAAGCGTTCATCCACCTTGAGAAAATCCAAAAAGGGGATTCTTCATTTGAGTAAAGTATTTTTATTGTTATATTCGCTCATTTAAGGAGCTGTTATTGTATTAATTTGTGCTCTAAACTATCTTAATATTTGTGAGTAATTGTTCTTATTTTTGGAGGGTTTTCAAAACAAGAGAAGGTTGATCCGAACCTGAAATCGGAGTATTTTGGGTTAGCTTGTACCCGAAAAACAAGTGGACTAGCTTGGGATAGCTAGTGTCGGAGTTTCCGACGTTTGTATTCGGATTGAATACAAGTATAGTGGATTGAAAATTCCCAAGTAGGAGCTTGGAGAGTGGATGTAGGTGCAAGGTTGGCACCGAACCACTATAAATCCTTGTGTTTGTGGTGTGCTTTATAGCTTCACTTTATTTCTTTATTATATTCTTGCATTCCTGCTTTAGGTAATTAATATTGAATTAAAATCTTTGTCTTGTTCATCATAAGTAATTAATTAAGTCTAAAATTTTTAGAAACCCAATTCACTCCCCCCCCTCTTGGGTTGCATAGCTGGGCAACATATGGTGATGCATTTGTAAACTTATTTGAGTAAATAGTGAATGTCATTGGGTCTAAAAGATCTAGAACAAAATAACCTAATGTATATAGATGGTTCTTTTGGCTAGGTCATGTATGAGAAGAAATGATTTGCCGACTAGAGAAAAATGAATCTTTGGGCTCATTAACTGTTAACTCATATCTAATCTGTGAATTATTTTTTTTGAGAATTAATGACCAAATTATCCTTTATGGGTCAAAGGGATAGGACCGCTAAGATACTTATCCTAGTACACATATGATGTGCATGGCCCATTTAATGAGCCAGACTAGGAGATTATCACTACATTACCTTTACTAATGAGCAGTTATGGTATAGATATATGTGTATGAGCTATAAATATGAAAGACTTTAAAAAGTTCAAAGAATTCAGATGTAAAGTAGAAAAATAAATCAAAAAAAATTCTAAAGGTACTTTAACCAGATTGAGGATGCGATACCAAATAAAAAATTTATCAATTATCTAAAAAGGATGACATAGTTTCATGATGGAATTCTTCTTGTACACCTTAGCTCAATGGGGTATCTATGAGGAGCAATGGTATTGTATGAGATATGGTCCAGTCCATCATGAATATCACTAATTTAACTGTTATTTCTTTAGAAATAAGATTTAATTTTTGAAGTTTAAATTAGGTTCCCTCTAAAGTTGGTTTCACCATACCATATGAGATATGATATGATCGACAGGTTAGAGGATAGATCTGTGAGAGCTCATTTATGAGATATCCCAAAAGAATTTGGGATATCACTTTCTCTTTCTAGTGGTTCAGAATGTGATTGTGAGCAATAATATTATTTTTTTAGAAACAGTGGAAGGATAAATTTAAAGAGAAAGTCTCTAAAGAACAACAAGTCATAGGATATATATATAACCTATTTAAGATGAGCCAGTATATATAGTACCTCCTCTACTTCATAGATCTAGTAGGATCTCTCATTCTTTAAAAAGGTACTTGGTATATTCTTACAAAAGATTCAGAAAAAATATTTTTTGAGAGAGATTGGGAACATAGGAATGATCTCGAAACCTACAACGAGACAATATTGTACATCGATCTTGAGAAATAGATGTGCAGACAGCCCTACTAAATAGATATCTTTAGAAGGTATCTATTTACAGTGGCTTATGTGTTAGATGTGTGTCCTAGAAACCAATCTCAGCTGACACATACTTTTCTCTAGAGCATATTTTGTACTTGATGGGAAGTTTTTATAACCAATCATGTCATATATATTCATGATTTATCCTAAAATTAACAAAGATGATTTCGTATATTCTCAAGATATTCAGAATTTGAGACATACATCATTAGTAGTTAATTTTTAAATGCTCTAGATCAAAGGATCATCACGGAGGACAGTGATCAATCCATTCAAGATCGATGCATAGATCACCTCCCTTTAGGATAGATGAATCTCGAGTCTACAATGTAGAGATACTGAGGTGAGAGTGCCGGTGGTTGTTAGAGAATAACTTGCACTGAACCTGACCAACATGAGAAACTACTTGGATGACTACTCACTCATCAGTGATTTTCTCAATGCTGCAAGTGGTGTGACTGATCCTTTGACCTACAGTGTGTTGGCTATTCACAGTGAGGCTACTTAGTTTGATTGCATATTTTCTTGATCCCTATCCATTCAGATCTTTGCTATGTATGTTGGCTATTATAGGTTCAAATTTACTGTTTAGAGTAGAATGCACCTAAATAGAATCTATCAATCTTGATAGAAAAAGAAGAAGTCCTATGTGATATGCAAGACTGAGTTCAGAAAATTTTTGATCAGAGTAAGAGTGAATACTAAAAAAGAGCTTCCACAGGATTCACAAATGAACTCGAGTCGAGTCAATCTGGTATATGACTGACGATGAGATTTGATGAATTCTCTATGACCTCCGTCTAGTCGAGACTCATGATAGAAGAATTATATCATACGATAACTATATCTAAGGGTTCATCTTTCTTATTCTATTAGGTTGTCACTATATGCTGCTAGGCATCACTGGTGGATCATAAGAACTCACTAAGATCATTTTCAGATGAACGATCCTTGTTGAGGTGAGTTAGAATCATTCCAGCCCATCGAAAGAAGTTTCGATGATATTGTGATGGAGATCACATGATGTCTCACTATCAGATAGAATAGAATCTCAGAGGTCACATACAAAAAGAGCATGACCTGATCAATAGCTTGAATCATATTCGAATTATCAATCAGATTAATATTTAAATTTTAGAAACTGCTAATTTGTAAGTGTTACAGTTTTGACAGCTGCTAATTGTTAACGCAAGAACTTAATTACAAATATTATAATTTATTGGAGCTGATTAAATTATAGATTATATTCTAATTAATTTAAATCAAATTTAATTTAATTAGACTTAATTTAATTTAATATAATTGGATTCAATTATCCAAATCAAATTTGAATTTCAAGCTTGATTAGATCAAGCTTGACAGTCTTTCGAATTCGACTCGATTCGGACTCGATTTGAATCCGATTAAGATCAAATATGAAATAGATGAACCATGACAAGGACTCTCTCCAAATTTCATGCAAAAAAGGGGAGGAAGGGTGTGGAGACATGTCCTTTTGTTTTTGCACATGTGAAGGGGAGGGGGTGCCAATAGTTGGTGCCCCACTCCATCTGAGATTTTTTTTTCTAGCTGATTTTTTTTTTCTATTTGAATTTGATTCAGAATAAGATTAAAACTTTATTAGATGGGGCATGAGAGTTGATTTTTTATGCAACAAAAAAATTGAAAAAGAGAGAGATGCATGTTCCCATGCGTGAAAGAAATAGGGCACCTCTCCTTTATGTGCATCTTTTCTTTTTTCATTCTCTCTTTCTATTTGAATTTGATTCAAACTAAGAAAGAGATAATATTGAAAAGAAAAAATTTTTGGACCTTAATTTTGTGCGATAAAATTTTGGGAAAAAAAGAGGCGTGCGTTATTTTAGATGGGAATTTTCTTTCTTGCCGCACAACCTAACCTCATTGCATCTAACCTCTCCCTTTAGATTTGAATGCCTAAGATCAAATGAGTTTTGATTTATTAGGGCATTAGGAAGTGGTTAGGCATGAGATTAGAAGGGATTTGTGCAACAAAAATAAAGGTGGCGTGAGGATTTTTGGCGTGAAGTAGGGACGGCTTCTTTAGGACACCATAATTTCTTCCCAACATCTGAAAGAATAAGTGCTCTACAAGCCAATCACAAGGGTTATGTGATGGGACTTATATTCTTTAAATTCATGTAAAGATATTTATTTTTAATATAAATAAAAATGAGGTATTTTTGATTCATCATGTCAGTTGTATCTTTTTATATTAAGAATTATGATGAACTTCATAGATTAGGATAATGATTTTAGAGGACATGAATGAGTCATGCCTTTGAGATCTAAAATCTTAAAATTTTAATCTTAAATATTTCTGGTCGTAGGAATATTGAGTCAGAGATCAATGTTCGAAAAGACTGACACATCCTTTATATGCTCGATAGAGAGGGTGGCTGATCTCACAAGCCACTTGTGTAGGAACACTAATACAAAGGTGTAGATGCTCATTAAGGAATGAGTTCACTAAATTGACCCATCAATAGAGAATATCTTATAGAGTCTTACTTACATATCAAAAGATAACTCTCTAAGTGGGAGTTGTGCAAATAGTTTTTAGACCTGAGACCACCATAAAATCTTGTACATATAAATCCATATTTTGGTTCATACTCAAACATGATATTAAATCATATACGGGGTGTTCTGAATATGATAGAGTGTGTATGGAGGTTGTGAGTAGGTCAACAAGGAATTGATCACTCTTAGTAAGAAGAGATGACATCCTACGTATTCTTTTCTCTTGATAAACTCAGGAAGACTTTGGCCAAAGCAAATGAAGGTTAGATAGGGATTCTAATGCTTTATTAGAGTTATCATTGATTGATAAAAAATCAATAAGAATATGTATTGAGTTTGACATAATTTCATACTCATAAACATATTCAGGATGCAGGATGATGAAAGGACTGGGTTGCATGGTAACTTACCACTGAAAGGTATATTTAATTTTTTTTACTAAATTTTACATCTTCTATGTAGTCATGATATGTTGCTAGATATCAATCTTAACTTGTAGATTTGAACAAATTAAAGATTTAATTTCGTCACAAATTAGACAGGATTCTAATTACTGAATTCAGGTTAGCTTGTTTCGGACCTAAATTGATTAGAAAGGTTCTAATCAAATTTGGTTCACTTGTATCTAGACCTACTGCTAGCTAAATGAGAAACCTAATGGATCACACACAAAAGAGACTAATTAAGAATATAATTGGATTAGATTAAGTTTGCAGAGTTAACAAGCTGGTACATGTTGCAAACACTAGCTCTTAAAATCGAATCGATTTTGATTTCGGTTCTAATTTGAATAGAATTGAGTTAATTAAGCTCATGATTTATTTGGGTCTAATTTAGGTTAGCCAAATGTTGGCACCTAATTGAATTCCTCTTATTTGGTTTGGCCTAATTGGATTGGGTTAGCTTTGACTTGGTGTTACGGATAGATATAGACTAAAGAGTCCATTTGGTTATGGACTCTTAACCAAACACCCACGCCACCTTATTTTTAAGTTTTTTCATGCCTAAAAGAACTAAATGGTGCCTCCAATATGAGCCCTTGAATGGAATGAGGTGTTGATATGTGGTGGAGAAGGAGGGCGCCACAAATTGATGCTATGCGACTCTTTGAAAACACCGATAAAAGACCGCATAGATTCCTTCTGCTTTAAGTCTCTTAGACACCACTTATATCAGATAATCTTTTGATTTTTATACATTTAAGGAAAGAGTTTCTACATGTAAAAATTTGAAAATAATTTGATTAACGAAAAGATGCTTATCGCATCTTTTATTGGGCGCGCGCGAAAGAAGAATAAAATATCGTATCTGATAAGAGAGTTTCACCTGCAGAAGGACTCTTATCAGATATGACTTTTCCTCTATTTAAGATATGTAAAGACCTCTAAAATTTGATTTGGGGCATGTGGATTGGATAACACCCATTGATAGGCATCTCTACACTAATTATAAATAGCGTGGAGTCTTCGATGTTTTGGTATTCAGAAGTCTATCTCTTCTTTCTTACATTCATCTCTAATTTGTCCAATTTCTTTCTTCCTTCCCTTATTAGGACAAGTCTAAATATAGTAAGGGCAAGTTTGAATTAGGACAAGGGCTTAGGAAGATAGTAAAGAAAGACAAAGAGATAAGAAAAGTAAAGAAAGACAAGCCAAGAAGGAGGGTGTTCAAGAAAATACAAGAGGAGTGTTGTGCTACCCAAATTAGAGAAGAAAAGTCTTGAAGGAGCTTGTGTCTTGATCCAGTCTCTATGTGGATCACCATTGGAGGACAAATGCTTGGGCGCCTAGTGGAAGCTCTGTCAAAATTTTTTGAATTTAGCGATACATGTATTCTTCTATATCTTCTGTGGTCATGCATGTTTGGATCCATGATTGTTAATCACCAAGGAGGTCTTAACTTAGGGTTTGATAATTATGATTTTATTATGCAAAATTATGAATTTCATACTTTCACTATGCTATCATAACCCAATAGTGGTATCAAAGCCAACCTTGATTGGTTCAATCATATGAGCATGTCTATATATAGAATTATATATACATGCGAGTTGCATGCATATGATATATTGTATGTGTTATATTATGTAAATAACTTTGTTATGATTTATTTAATATATATTTGTTAGATCATAATCATGTAGTTAAATTTTTAAGGATGTGCTTGTGACCACTAAAGCCCTCATAAAAAATTATATTAAGTTGTAGTGATCAGAACCAGTGGCTAACCAATTCTTGAGTCGATTAATCAATTGGTGTCTAGGCAAATGTTAAAGATGGTTTTTTAATTGGTTCTATTGATTGATCTGACTAATTTATTGGTGTCTAAAAAAAACAACAGAGGGACCCCCACCTACTTATCTGGCTAATTGGGTTAGTCTAAATCTTGAATTTGGTATGCTCAGTGTTTATTACACTATTAAAGCCTTCCTTCATGCTAAGATGATTATTATTTTAAGAATCATAGTAAGTTTGTTATGCTATCCACAATATTTACTATGAAACTAATATAATAAAATCTTGATGCATTATGAATGCTTATGGCATATTTGAATTATTATTACTTTGTTGTTCTATCCATAAAAGCAATATTAATTTCAAATATGGCTGTATGGAAATAAAGGGTTTGACTTAACTCAAATATTATGGCTTGTTGTGCTATCCACAAGACTATAAATATTTTAGAGATAGTTTATGTTGAGAATATAATTGAAAAAATTTTTCTACCTTTGATCTCACTGAAGTTTGTTGTGCTATCTACAAGATTTCTTTGAGGAATAAGGATCTCAACCCCAATAAGAGACTGATTTAGGGTTTCTCATCTATCATAGAGAGGGCTATGATATATGATAAAATAGTGAGAGCAATAACTAGAATAAAAAGACCTCATCTAGTTATACATGTCACCATGAATCATCTACTTATATGATTATTCTTAATTCTTATAGATTAAAACTCTGCATTATGGCTACTTCACTCTCACTACGTTGCATCCTTGATGCAAATAAGCTGACTGGTCCCAATTATGTGGATTGACTGAGAAACTTGCATATAGTGCTTATGCAAGAAAAGTTGTCTTACACTCTGGACACACCTGACCCTGGTCCAGACAGTGAAGATGCTTCAGAAGAAGAAAAGGCCACATATAAGATATGGTAAAATGACAGCATGGTTGTTAAATGTATAATGTTGGCCTCTATGAGTAATGAATTACAAAGGCAATATGAGGATATGGATGCTTCTTCCATACTGCTCAATTTAAAAGAGCTATATGGAGAACAGAGCCAAACTGCTAGATATGAATTATCTAAGCAGTTGTTTTGGGCTCAGATGACTGATGGAACTCCAGTTCAAAATTATGTGCTGAAGATGTGTTGCTCCATGAATTGATTTTGATGATTACAATACATTTGAGGGGGTTACTAATGATTTTGACTTGAAAAAAGATTTATTGTATTTCAGAGGCAACATCATAATTTTATCAAGTTCTGATTCGAAAGTCTCAAGAGCAAGAACAGAAGATTTGTGATCTATTGGAGGTAATTTCATACTTTTAGATAGATATGTTGAGAGAAATTCAAGTTTAAAGAATTGGATCAACTCTATGAGTCGACTCCTGTCAAAAGAGACTGAACGGCATGCTATTTTTGGCTGGCACATCCAAAGAGGTTGACCCTATGAGTCGATCTCTGTTGCTGTGCGGGCTAGAGATACAGAATAGTGGTTTTCTGTTCTAGACCACAGAGGTCGATCCCATGAGTCAACCCTTGTGCAGAGGTCGACCCCATGAGTCAACCTCCTATGATGGAAACTTTCGTAACGGCTAGTTTTCAGCTCTTTTTGACAGTATTTAATGTTCTTTTAATGATCTCCAATAGCTCTATTTCACTCCAGATTTCTCTCTACCATCTATTAAAGCTATAAAGGCACTTAAAGGAGAAAAAAAGAAGTAAGATTGAAGAGACTCAAGCATTCATTTTAGCCCTAAGCAAAAAGATCTCTTCAAGCAAAAGAAGCTTTCAATTCAAATTCACCAACCCTCAAGAGCTCATTCAAATCTTCAACCATCTTGAAGAAAATCACAAAAGCTTCCTTCTTATTATGTAAAGTGTATTTAAAGTTTTATTTACTCATTAAAGAAGCTAAATTTGTATTTTTATATGATTAACTCACCTACTCTGTTTTATCTTGATCTTTAGTTTTGGAAGGATTCCAAAACTTGGAAAGGTTGGCATCGAACCATTATAAATCTTGTTTGTTTGTGTTGCACTTACTTGCTCTCTTTTTAAATTTTCTTATCTTCTTGCATTATTACATCTAATTTCTATACTTTGCTTAAATCACTCTCTACATATATCCTGCTCATTGTTATTTAATCCTCGTAGTTCTAAATTAACTTTAAAATTTTAAAAACTCAATTCACTCTCCCCTCTTGGGTTGCATAGCTGGGCAACAAGTGATATCAGAGCTCGGTGCTCTAGCCTTTTTTTGATTTAACCATCAAAGAGCCAAAGATCTATGGCAACTCAAGTTGGTGCTTTACTAGCCGAGGGGCAGTCCACAAACTGATCTCTACTTTTTAATAGGTCAAACTACACCTATTGGAAAGCTCAAATAAAAATTTTTATCCAAGCACTTGACATGATATGTGGAGTATTATAGTTAATGGACCACACACATCCACTTAGATAATTGATGGTGTAGAATCAATCAAACCCAAAAGAGAATGGGATGAGGTTGACAAGAAAATAGCTCAACTCAATGCTAAAGCCATGAATATTTTATATGGTGCTTTAGATACTAATGAGTTTAATCACATTTCAACATACATATCAGCTAAAAAAATATGAGATAGATTAGAAGTAACACATGAAAGTACTAATCAAGTTAAAGAATCAAAAATTAACATGCTTGTGCACAAATATGAACTCCTTAAAATGGAGTATGAAGAATCAATAACTGAAATATTTACTCATTTTACAGATATTATTAATGGTCTAAAAAGTCTTGGTAAGTCTTATTCTAACACTGATCTTGTGAGAAAGATTCTTAGGTCTTTACTAAGGACTTGGAAGGCCAAAATAACCGCAATCCAAGAAGCCAAAGATCTGAATGTTTTATCCTTGAAGGAGCTTCTAGGATCACTAATGACACACGAGCTAAGCATAAAATAACATCAAAAAAAAGATGTCAAGAAGAAGAGGATAATTACCCTCAAGTCCACTACTCAACTCGATGAGGAATCCAAAGAAATAAAAAATGAAGAGCAAGATAAAGAAATGACCCTCATCACTAGAAAGTTTAAAAAATTTTTGAAGAAAAAAAAAATAAGGGATAAGAAAAAGGCCACCTACAAAAAGAAAGCATAGCAAGGAGAAGGATAAGGAGCAACCCCTTATTTATTATGAATGTAAGAAGCTGGGGTACTTTAAATCCGAATATCCATAATTTAAGAAGGGCCCCAAGAAGTATAAGAAAAAGACTATGGTGGCTACATGGAGTGATAGTGATGAGTTAAGCTTCGAAGAAAAAAAGTCTCATGAATAAGCCAACTTGTGCCTTATGGCTCATGAAAATGAGGTAAATACTGAAACTCCTAGTGACTTAACTTTTGAAGAACTTCAAGAAGTATTTTATGATCTAATTGATGATCTAAAGAAGTTAGGAGTAAAGAATAAAGAATTAAAATCAAAGAATCAATCTTTATTAAAAGAAAATGAGATTATTTCAAATAAAAAATCTATCTTGACATAGGAAAATCAAAATTTAAAAAATAAAATTGTTAAGTTAAAATCTATAGTAGAAAAGTTCACTCTAAGTTCAAATAAACTTCAAATGATACTTGATAATTAAAAGACTATTTATGATAAAATCGGTCTTGGCTACAACCCTTTAAAGAAATAAAAATTTTTAAAAAATATCTATGTGAACTCATCAAGCAATAAATTTTTAAATATTACTTACTTTAAATATAGTAAAGTAAGACACAAGTTCTATACTTGTTTCTCTAACAAATCTAAAAATTCTAATGTGAAGAAAATATGAGTTTCAAAAAAACCATTGTGACTAACCAAAAAGGACCCAAGAAAGCTTGGGTACCTAAAGTGAAAACTTGATTTTTGCATGCAGATGTGTCTTGCATCCCAAGGAACAAATCAAAAATGGTATCTTGATAGTGGATGCTCAAGACACATGATCGGTGATGAATCCCAATTCATCACACTTGATGCAAAAGATAGAGGCATGGTCACCTTTAGAGACAATAGTAAGGAAAAGATCATCGATATAGGTAATATTGGTATCACTCCCTCCAAGTATATTGAAAATATTTTATTAGTAGATTGTTTGAAACATAATCTATTAAGCATTAGTCAAGTTTGTGATAAAAGGTACAAAATTATTTTTGAATCTTCATTATGCATAGTAACTAGTCTCGATGATGAAGGCATTAAATTTGTTAGACATAGACATGGTAATATTTATATGATAGATTTGAATAATTTTTTTAAGATAAATATGCAATGTCTAGTAGCCTTGAATGCCAAAATTAATGAGACTAGTTAGCTTTGGCATCGTAGGCTTGCACATATTAGCATGCATTCACTTTCAAAATTTATTAAAAAGGAATTGATTATCGATTTACCTAAATTGAATTTAAAAAAAAATAAAATTTGTGATGCGTGCCAACTGGGTAAACAAACAAAAGTCTCATTCAAATCTAAAAATATCGTTTCAACTTCTAGGCCATTAGAATTATTGCACATGAATTTATTTGGATCCACTAGAACTACTAGTTTAGGTAAAAAATATTATGACTTTGTAATTATTGATGATTTCTCTTGTTTTACATGGGTTTTCTTTCTGGCACATAAGGATGAAACTTTTCATGTATTCTTAAAATTTTATCGAAGAGTTATTAATGAAAAAAAAAATTTCAATTCAAAGTGATCATGGAATCAAATTTGAAAATCAAAATTTTAAAAAATTTTGTGATGAAAAAGGCATTGACCATAACTTTTCAACAACTAGAATACCCAACAAAATGGGGTAGTAGAAAGAAAAAATAGAACCCTTGAAGAAATAGCCCATACCATGCTATGTGAAAGCAACCTCCCAAGATACTTTTGGATGGAAGTAATTAACACGGCATGCTACATTTTAAATCATGCTTTAATTAGACCAATTCTAAAGAAAACACCCTATGAGCTTTGGAAAGGAAGAAAATCAAACATTGTATTTTTTTCATATTTTTGGTTGCCGATGTTTTATTTTGAACAATGGTAAAGAAAGATTAAAAAAATTTGATGCAAAATTTGATGAAGCTATTTTTCTTGGTTACTCTTCTTCTAACAAAGCTTTTAGAGTTTTCAACAAAAAAATTTTGGTAGTAGAGGAGTCAATACATGTTGTTTTTGATGAGACTAATGATCTTCCTTCAAGAAAGAATGAAGGTATTGATGATGTAGGTCCTCTTATAGAAGGAATGAAGGAGCTCACCCTAAAAGACTCAACAATTCAAAATAAAGAAAAACATAAAAATAAACAAGATGATGAAGGTGAAGAACAACAAGAATAACCTCAAGATACAAATGATCTACCCAAAGAATAGAAGTATGATCACAATCACCCTAAAGAACTAATTATTGGTGATCCTACACATAGAGTAAGAACTCGTTCTTCACTTAGAGATGCATACAATTATTTTGTATTTATTTTTCATTTTGAACCTAAAACCATAGATGAAGCTGAAAAAGACTATAATTGGATTAATGCAATGCAAGAAGAACTTAATCAATTTGAAAAAAATAATGTATGGACTTTAGTATCGAGACCTATAAATTATCCAGTAATTGGTACAAAATGGATATATAGGAATAAATTGGATGAACATGAAAATATAATTAGGAATAAAGCAAGATTGGTTGCAAAAGGTTATAATCAAGAAGAGAGAATTGATTTTGATGAGATCTTTGCACCTGTTGCTAGATTAGAAGCAATTAGATTTTTACTTGCATATGTATGCTTTATGAATTTTAAGTTATTCCAAATAGATGTCAAAAGTATTTTTCTAAATAGTTATATTGCTGAAGAAATTTTTGTAGAACAACCCCCCATTTTGAAAATCATGCTTTTCCTAATCATATTTTTAAATTAAACAAAGCTCTATATGGTTTAAAGCAAGCACCTAGGGCTTGGTATGAAAGGTTAAGTAAATTCTTGCTTAATAATAATTTTTCAAGAGAAAATATAGATACAACCCTTTTCATTAAAAGAAAACATGATGATATCTTAGTTATACAAATATACATTGATGATATTATATTTGGGTCTACTAATGAAACTCTTTGTCAAGATTTTTCTAAGCTCATGTAGGAGGAGTTTGAGATGAGCATGATGGGAGAACTTACATTCCTCTTCGGACTCCAAATCAAACAAACAAAGGAAGGTGTTGGGTATAAAGTACCCACAGTCGAAACCCTCGACGGAATCGGCAACGGCACAGCCCCGCCTGGACTCCTACGGGAGTCGGGCTCTGCCGCAACATCAGAACAGCCCCGCCCGGACTCCTACGGGAGCTGGGCTCCGCCGCCGACATCGGAACAGCTCCGCCCGGACTCCTACAGGAGCCGGGCTCCACCGCAACATCAGAACAGCTCCGCCCGGACTCCTACGGGAGCCGGGCTCCGCCGCCGACATCGAAACAGCCCCGCCCGGACTCCTACGGGAGCCGGGCTCCACCGCAACATCGGAACAGCTCCGCCCAGACTCCTACAGGAGCCGGGCTCCGCCGCCGACATCGGAACAGCCCCGCTCGGACTCCTACGGGAGCCGGGCTCTGCCGCAACATCAGAACAGCCCCGCCCGGACTCCTACGGGAGTCGGGCTCCACCGCCGACATCGGAACAGCTCCGCCCGGACTCCTACGGGAGCCAGGCTCCATCGCAACATCGGAACAGCTCCACCCGGACTCCTACGGGAGCCGGGCTCCACCGCCGACATCGGAACAGCTCCGCCCGGACTCCTACGGGAGCCGGGCTCTGCCTCCGACATCAACTACAGAGCAGCTCTGCCCGGACCCCTACGGAGCCAGGCCCCGCTCTCAGTATGAACTGCTGGTAAGCTCCGTCCGGACTCCTACGGGAGCCGGACTTCACCTCTAACTTTGACTGCTGGTAAGCTCCGTCCGGACTCCTACGGGAGCCGGACTTCACCTCTAACTTTGATTGCAGAGGACTCCGCCCGGACTCCCACGGGAGCCGGGTTCCGCCCGCAACTTCAGCTCTGAGAGGGCTCCACCCAGACTCCTACAAGAGCCAGGCTCCGCTTCCGACATCCTCTGCAGCACGGCTCCGCCCGAACTCCCACGGAAGTCAGGCTCCGCCCACGGCCCCAACCGCCAGGAGGACCTCTCCCGGACCTCTACAGGGGTCAGGCTCCGACCGTCGCCGAGCTTCAATCAACAGATCCGCGCCCCCTGGCAAGCCACCAAAATGGCCACGACCCTGCTCCACTTCCTGTGACGGATTCCGTACAGCTCCATCATTCCCTGACAAGCCGCAGTAACCGTCGCCGCCCTGCTCCACTTCCTGCGGTGGATTCCGCACAGCTCCACCACCCCCTGGCAGGCCACGATAACGGCCACGAACCTGCTCCACCTCCTGCGATAGATACCGGACGATTCTCCCATCCGCTGGCAAGTCACGACAACGGGCGCTGCTCCACTCCCTGCAACTGATTCCACATGGCGAGCTGCGGTGATGACCACGATCCCACTCCACTACCTCTCGCAATAAATTCCCCTGACCACGGGCGGCCCACTACCAGACGGTTACAGGTGTCACCATCAATCCGTTGCCCCCTCCGTCTATAAAAAGGGGGGACTCATATACGTTATTCTCTAAGCTCATTTCTTATCTCAAAACTCTGCTAAATTCTCCGTTCGAGCACTCCATTCTTGTTGAGGCAGAGAACTGACTTGAGCGTCGGAGGGTCTTGCCAGAGCAACCCCACCTCCGATTTAGACTTCCCTTGCAGGTCCCGACGGCGACCGCGGCTTCCCCGACTCCAGCTTCTCCAGTGCAAGCAGATTTTTGCACCAACCAGGATTGGCGCTAGAAGAAGGGCTGTGTCTTCGCAGCACCCTTGTTCTTGAAGGAGTGTTCAACGGAGCCATCTCCGACCGCCTCTCCGTCACCCACTCCTAATCTTCCCCCGCGAGATCAGCACTCGATGCCTCCGCGCAAGGCGTCCACCCGACGGTCTATGGCCTCCGCGGCCAGATCTCAGGCTCCGGCCTCCCCTCCAGTTTCTCAGCCTCCTCCTCCTCCCCCTCCGACGGCGGCGGTCGGCGCGGAGCAATTTGACTTGCTGGTGCAGCAGGTCAAGGGTCTCATCGAAGCTGTACAAGAGATGCAGCAGCAGCAACCGCAGGCGTCGGCGCATCCGGAGGGGGCGTCTCCGGAATGCCAGAACCCGGCGGCGGGGCGGGCCACCTGGGCCAGCCGCCCCGTCCTTCCCGGGAAGGCGAATCCGAGGGTAGAGAGCCCTCAGTCGGATCACGACTCCCCCCCTGGAAGACCCCTACCTCCGTTCTGCCAAAGGACCCTCGAGACTCGAAGTCGAGAGGATTTCCTAGACCGGAGGCTCCAGGAGATGAACCGACGGATCGAAGAACTCCGCCACGCACCTCCCGCTTATGGTGAGGATATTTGCACTGACCCTCCCTTCTCCCAAATGATTATGCAGGAACCGATCCCGCCGAACTTCAAGCTTCCCCAGTTTGAAAGCTACGACGGGACGTCGGACCCGGTTGATCATCTGGAGGCCTTCCGAACGATGATGCTGCTTCATGGTGCTCCTGACGCCATCTTGTGCCGGGCTTTCTCGTCTACTTTGAAGGGAGCAGCAAGGAACTGGTACTCGGCTCTGAAGTCGGGTACCATATTTTCCTTCGATCAAATGAGCCACCAATTTGTGGCCCATTTTGTCAGCAGCCGGCGTCCCCGGAAGGGTTCGGAGTCCCTCATCAACATCAAGCAGAGGGAGGGGGAGTCCATACGGGCCTACGTCAACCGCTTCAACATCGCGGCATTGGAGGTCCGGAACTTGGACCAGTCAGTTGCCATGGCCGCCCTGAAAGGTGGCCTTCAGAAGAATGATCTTTTGTACTCCCTGGAGAAGAAGTACCCCAGGGATTTTGCTGATCTGCTGGCTCGGGCTGAAGGATACGCCCGAGCGGAAGAAGCCTTCAAAATGAAGGACGAAGAGACAGCAAGGGAGCATCAGGCGGGAGATTCTAGTAAGCCCGCAGTTGAGAAGAGGCCAAAGGAAGCCCGGCCTCGCTCCCGATCCCCTCCTGGATATAAGCGCGCCCATACTCCGCCCCGGGCACGTAGGCAGAGGAGCCCAGACAGCAGGCTTCGGTGGGGTTCCCCACCAGGAAAATTCCGCAACTATGCCCCCCTCAACGCCTCGAAGGCCCAGGTGCTGATGGAGGTTAGGGAGCAGCTCCCTAGGCCGGAGAGGATGCGCACACACCCCGGGAAGCGCAACCCCAACAAGTTCTGTCTCTACCACCGTGACCACGGTCACGACACGGAGGAATGCATCCAGCTCCAGGATGAGATTGAGGAGCTCATCCGGCGAGGTCGACTCGACAGATTTGTCCGTCGCAGGCCTGAGGGTGGAGGAGACCGGCCAAGAGCCCTCCCACCGCCTGAACCGCAGAAAAGGGAGGAATAGTCCGGGGACCGGCCTCCCATCGAGACCATCGACTCAATCACCGGAGGGCCTCAAGGAGGAGCAGAAAAACTGTAAATGTGTCACTTACTATTTCGCCTTGAATCTACTTTTTTTTTTAGCTAACATGCTCCTCCCACCTAGCGTGGATGTATTATGACTGGATATGATCCCTCCAAAAATACAGCCATGTCAGGAACAGGAGGAGAACCTCATCCTGACATGAGCAGGGTCAAAGGCCCGGTTCTTTTAGACCGGATGGAGGGTGAGGCCTCACAACGCCCTAATGTGCCCCCACAGCCTTGTTAGAGACAGGAGGAAAACCTCACCCTAACTTGAGCAAAGTCAAAGGCCCGGTTCTTTTAGACCGGATGGGGGGAGAGGCCTTACAACGCCCTAATGTACCCCCACAGCCCTGTTAGGGACAGGAGGAAAACCTCGCCCTAACTTGAGCAAAGTCAAAGGCCCGATTCTTTTAGACCGGATGGGGGGAGAGGCCTTGCAACGCCCTAATGTGCCCCCACAGCCATGTCAGGAACAGGAGGAGAACCTCATCCTGACATGAGCAAAGTTGAAGGCCCGGTTCTTTTAGACCGGAGGGGGGAGAGGCCTTACAGTGCCCTAACGCGCCCCCACAAGCCAGGCTGGTAACGAGAGGAGAACCTCGCACCGGCTTGAGCAAAATGGAAGGTTCGGACTCCTACGGGAGCTGGGTTCCGCCGCCAAGGAAGACTTCACCCGGACTCCTACAGGAGCCGGGTTTCACCACCAAGGAAGACTTCACCCGGACTCCTACGGGAGCCGGGTTCCTACGCCAAGGAAGACTTCACCCGGACTCCTACGGGAGCCGGGTTCCTACGCCGAGGAAGACTTCACCCGGACTCCTACGGGAGCCGGGTTCCGCCGCCGAGGAAGACTTCACCCGGACTCCTACGGGAGCCGGGTTCCGTCGCCGAGGAAGACTTCACCCGGACTCCTACGGGAGCCAGGTTCCGTCGCCAAGGAAGACTTCACCCGGACTCCTACGGGAGCCGGGTTCTGCCGCCAAGGAAGACTTCACCCGGACTCCTACGGGAGCCGGGTTCCGCCGCCAAGGAAGACTTCACCCGGACTCCTACGGGAGCCGGGTTCCGCCGCCAAGGAAGACTTCGCCCGGACTCCTACGGAAGTCGGGCTCCATCTGCTACTTCGGCAGCAAGGGTTAATAATGGTGGCGAGACTCAGCCGCATGACAAGGTCGGATGAAAGGAAAGAGCCCCCCCCACGACGGCATCTATGTCAAACAAGCCAAACGACAAGAAAGGGTCAACAGATGACAATATCAGTGCTACGCGTGGACAAGGTAACACAAAGCACTTTTTTTTCCATTTCCGATATACGTACTACAGGGCCAGGACGGCCAGGGAAAGAAGGACAAAACGATAAAAAGAAAGTAACTACATAAAGACAAAAGAGCTCTAAGGAAGCCCTGCTCCCTCCGACCTAGGGTTGTCACCTCCATCCCTCAATCAAGACTGCCTCAGGTTCTCCATTGCTTCTTCTAGTTCTTTTTTCTTCCGCAGCGTATCCTGGAGCGCCTGACGAAGTTGCCGGCTCTCAGCCTCCGCTTCTCGACGCCACTTCCGCAAAACTTCGGACTCCGCCTCTGCGTCCGCGACGGCCTTTCGCTCAAGCGCCAGTTGGATTTTTACTTGTTGCAGCTCGGCTGTCTTCTCCCCAAGGGAGACAGAAATCCCTTCGACGGTGCCTCTCAGAGCTTGGAGCTCTTCGGTATCTTGGGCGGAAGTAAGCTGCGCCCTAGTAACCAGTTGCCTCTGGAGACGAACGACCTTGTCCGCCGCCTTCCAGAATCTCCCTTTGTACTCTTCCACTTGCCGGCGCCAGCTGGCCCGCTGCACATCATGGCTCATCTCAGCATCTTGAAGCTGCTTCTGGAGGTCGGAGACCTTCTGCGACCACTTCTGTTCATCATCAACCCGTGCCAGGAGCCGGGATGAGTTCCCTTCCAGCTGGCCGATCTTCCTCTTCGCAGCTGATAGCTCCACCTTAAGGGCGCTGATCCTGGCTTCTTGAGCCCAAGTTCGGTCGCTGGTGCTTTTCTTACATTCCTCGAGCTCCTTTGTGAAGTTTGCCTTCCTCCGGCTGTAATCCATGATGGCCTTCACTTGGAGACTCCTAAAGTGGGCGGCCTCACCGACGGCTTTGGAATGACATTCTCTCGACTTGCGGAGCTCGCCCTCCGACTTCTTCAACTTCTTCGTCAGGTGGAGGACCTCCTTTTTTAGCCACTGGATAGTTGACTTCAGCGGGACCCCCAGGGGCAAGGGAAGTGCTTCAGCAGGGCACTGCCATCGGAAGGTGCGAGCGTCAAAGACCGACTCATTACAAGAAGAAAGAAAGAAAGGAGGAGGAGGGGGAAGGAGAGACCATCCACAACAAGAAATTCGACTTTATTGATTAATTTTGAAGACAAACAGAAAGGAAATATGGTGACAAAATAAGGGCACAAGATCGGAGGTCTCAGACCTCAGGGGCAGGAGGTGGAGGACTCGGCGCGGGGGGTGCGACTGCGGTGGCGGCGGACGAAGGGCCGGCCTCGTCTTCAGATTCCTCAAGAAAGCTGAGATCGAGGTTCGGGTATCTGCTGGCCACCTTCTCTTGGCAGAGCTCGAACCCCTTGGTGAACGCCTCCTGGCCGAACTGAACGTTCAGTTCCCTCATCTCTGCGGAAGCCTTGAACTCCTCCACCGCAAGGGCCCTGGGCTCCGAGACCAGAACCGGAGTCTGCTTGACCAAATGGGCGACCTCGGCCTCCGCCTTCCTCGCCGACTCCTCCAAGATTCGTCTCTCCTCCTCCCGGGCTTGTCTCTCCTCCTCCCGAGCCTGCCTCTCTCTCTCCAAGGCCTCCTGGAGGGCGGCTACTTCGGCCGTCTTCGCTTGGAGGCGAGCAACCTCGGCCTGGCAGCGTTCCTCTGCCTGAAGGAGGTCCCTTCTCATGCGGCTCGTCGCCTCGACATAGGCGAAGAGCTGGTGCCCAATCTGCAAAGACAGATAGAGAATTACAACAAAGGCCGAGTGACCTTGCAAATAAGCATCCGCTTACCTCAAGGAAGGACCCCAAAGAATCCCAAGCCCGCTGCTCGGGATCGGCACGGTCGATCCTCTCCATGACGTCGGACAGAATGCAGCCATCAAGCAGCCGCCTGATCAGGTCCTTGTCGTTGAAGGGGTTCTCTGATCCCCCCTCGGAGCAGACGGACTCATCTGCAGCAGCTCGGTGGCTGCTCGCCCTGCGAGCCACCGATTTCCTCCTCCTCCCCGCGGCGGGCGCCTCCGTGGGGCGAGCCCCCAGAATGGGGGCCCCAGTCGACGGGCTCCTTGAGGAGGCCCGGGGGGCTGCTGGCTCGGCATCTGAAGGAATGTCGATGGCCGGGGTCGCCTGGATGGGCGCAGCCAAGCTCGTCTCCTCCGCCCTGGCCCTCTTCGCCGATCCGAAGGCCGTCGCGCCCTTCCTCTTCTGAGCTCTCATGCCCTTGGCGAGCATCCGCGTGGCTTCGGTGTCCATTGCTAAAAAAAAAAAAAAAAAAAAAAAGAGAAGAAAAGAGAGAAAAAGAAAAAAGAAAGAAGAAGCAACACCGATCAGTCCAGAGCCAAAAAAAAAAAAAAAAAAAAAAAAAAGAAAGGAAGAGAAAAGAAGAGAGAAAGAAAGGGAAAGAAAAGAGCGGGAAGGAAAAAGTAAAGAGAAGAAGAAGGAGGCAAAAAAAGAAAAGATAAGTACTTGCTGGATCCTGAGGGCTCAGGCCGATGTTGAAAAGAAGCTGCTCCTTCAGAAGATTAGGAAGGGAAGGAGCGGGATAACTTAGAAGCTTCTGGGCGGCCTGGAGGTCGTCCTCTCCCAGGCTGGGAGCCCGGCGGACGGAATCCCTCAGAGACCCCCAAGGGGGCAGGCCCAGTTCCAGGGTCGGGCAGTAGACAAAGAGAAATTTCCCCTTCCAATTGTGAATCGAGGAAGGGGCGCCCTTCAGCAACCCCTTCTTACCAAACTGGGGGGAGAAGTACCACCAGTCCTTCGCCGAAGGATGGCGTTTGAAGGTGTAAAAATGCCTGAACAAGGAGAGGGATGGCTGGACCTCGGCTATGTGGCAGAGAGAGAGAAACCCTATCAAAAACCTAAAGGAATTCGGGGCCACGGAGGCGAGAGAAATGTCTAAGAAGCGGAAGAAGGCGGCAATGAAGACAGAAAGTGGAAGCCGGAGTCCAGCACGAAACACCTCCTGATACAGACAGAAGCGACCAGGAGGAGGAGCGCTGGCCCGGTCAGAGGGGCCAGGTAGCTCCAGGTCGTACTCCAGAGGAACCCCATACCGAACCCTTATCAGAAGGAGTTCATCCGGAGTCGACGAACATGGAATGGCGCCCGGTGCAAAAACCGGGCGAGGCCCTGTCCCGGACGCGGGTTCGTCCGCAGAGACAGGGACCTGGGGGTTCGAAGCAGAAGAACTCTCAGAACTGATGGGAGTAGAAGAGTCGAAAGATATTTTGAGCAGTTTCGGAGGGAGAACCTAAAGGATCCTAAAAAAGCAGACCGAAAGGGGAACGAGACGCCGAAGGCTAACTCGGAAGGAGACACAAAAGTAATGAAGAGAGGAGAAGCCCCTAGGCGGTGAGAAGAAGGTTGGCACTAACCTATATTGCTCTGGGGACCTGGGGAACGAGAAACGGGAGGCGCCTACGGCTCGAGAAGACGTTCACTAGAGCAGGCTCTCGAAGAGAAGACAGACACCAGCGAAAACTCAGGAATGGAGTAGGACGCCTGAAGGGGGGAGGACGGGTTTAAATAGACCCTGGGATCCGGCGCCATAATGATCGCGAATCCCCCTGGCCAGTCCACATCCAACACGTGTCCCACTCCCCCTGGCAGACGGCAAAAAGCGGCTGACGGTTGGCAGGATCATAATTGCACCGTACCTAGACCAGTGTACCTATGGGATTTTCGAAGCGTCCCCTCGTACCGCTCCAATTCGAAAAGACTCCGGCACGCGCTCATTTAATGCCAAAATATCTGGAGGTGGCAGTGCGCAGGATTCGAAGGGACGGTTCTGGCTGTATCCATCTTTCTCTCTGTGTACTTCCTTCACTTGAAATTCAAACTCGAAAGTAGGGGGACTGGTGTTGGGTATAAAGTACCCACAGCCGAAACCCTCGACGGAATCGGCAACGGCACAGCCCTGCCCGGACTCCTACAGGAGTCGGGCTCCGCCACAACATCAGAACAGCCCCGCCCGGACTCCTACGAGAGCCGGGCTCTGCCGTCGACATCGGAACAGCTCCGCCCGAACTCCTACAGGAGCCGGGCTCCACCGCAACATCAGAACAGCTCTGCCCGGACTCCTACGGGAGCCGGGCTCCGCCGCCGACATCGGAACAGCCCCGCCCGGACTCCTACGGGAGCCGGGCTCCGCCGCAACATCGGAACAGCTCCGCTCGGACTCCTACAGGAGTCGGGCTCCACCGCCGACATCGGAACAGCCCCGCCCGGACTCCTACGGGAGCCGGGCTCTGTCGCCGACATCGGAACAGCTCCGCCCGGACTCCTATGGGAGTCGGGCTCCGCCGCAACATCGAAACAGCTCCGCTCGGACTCCTATGGGAGCCGGACTCCGCCGCCGACATCGGAACAGCTCCGCCTGGACTCCTACGGGAGTCGGGCTCCGCCTCCGACATCAACTACAGAGCAGCTCCGCCCGGACCCCTACGGAGCCAGGCCCCGCTCTCAGTATGAACTGCTGGTAAGCTCCGTCCGGACTCCTACGGGAGCCGGACTTCACCTCTAACTTTGACTGCTGGTAAGCTCCGTCCGGACTCCTACGGGAGCCAGACTTCACCTCTAACTTTGATTGCAGAGGACTCCGCCCGGACTCCCACGGGAGCCGGGTTCCGCCTGCAACTTCAGCTCTGAGAGGGCTCCACCCGAACTCCTACAAGAGCCAGGCTCCGCTTCCGACATCCTCTGCAGCACGGCTCCGTCCGGACTCCCACGAAAGTCAGGCTCCACCCACGGCCCCAGCCGCCAGGAGGACCTCTCCCGGACCTCTACAGGGGCCAGGCTCCGACCGTCGCCGAGCTTCAATCAATAGATCCGCACCCCCTGGCAAGCCATCAAAACGGCCACGACCCTGCTCCACTTCCTGTGACGGATTCCGCACAGCTCCATCTTTCCCTGACAAGCCGCAGTAACCGTCGCCGCCCTGCTCCACTTCCTGCGGTGGATTCCGCACAGCTCCACCACCCCCTAGCAGGCCACGATAATGGCCACGAACCTGCTCCACCTCCTGCGACGGATACCGGGCGATTCTCCCATCCACTGGCAAGTCACGACAATGGGTGCTGCTCCACTCCCTGCAACTGATTCCACGTGGCGAGCTGCGGTGATGACCACGATCCCACTCCACTACCTCTCGCAATAAATTCTCCTGACCACGGGCAGCCCACTACCAGACGGTTACAGGTGTCGCCATCAATCCGTTGCTCCCTCCGCCTATAAAAAGGGGGGACTCAGATACGTTATTCTCTAAGCTCATTTCTTGTCTCAAAACTCTGCTAAATTCTCCGTTCGAGCACTCCATTCTTGTTGAGGCAGAGAACTGACTTGAGCATCGGAGGGTCTTGCCGGAGCAACCCCACCTCCAGTTTAGACTTCCCTTGCAGGTGCCGGCGGCGACTGCGGCTTCCCCGACTCCAGCTTCTCCGGCGCAAGCAGATTTTTGCACCAACAGAAGGGATCTCCATCATCCAAAGCAAGTACACAAGAGAACTACTCAAAAGATTTGTAATAGAGAGCTCCAAAGTAATTGGTACACCCATGAGACCATCATGTAAGCTTGACAAGGATGAAGGAGGTAAAAATATAGACTCAAAATTTTATAGAGGCATGATTGGTTCTTTATTATATTTAACTGCTAGTAGATCAAATATTATGTTTAGTATTTGTTTATGTGCATGCTTTCAATCAAATCCAACAGAAACATACTTAAATACAGTTTAAAAAATTCTTAAATATTTAAAAAGGTACACAAACTCTAAGATTATGGTATTCTAAGAACTCATCAATTGACTTAATAGGATATTCAGATGATGATTTTGCTGGATGTAAATTACATAGAAAAAATATTAGTGAAACTTGTCAATTTCTTAAAGTTAACTTAATTTTTTGATTTAGTAAGAAATAAAATTTGATAGTACTGTCTACGGCTGAAGTCGAATACATTGCAGCTGGAAGTTTCTGTGCTCAAATTCTGTGGATTAAGTAACAACTTGAGCACTTTGGCATCAAACTCAATAAAACTTCCATAAGATATGATAACACTAGTGCTATTAATCTAACTAAAAATCTACTTCAGCACTCTAGATCAAAATATATTGATATTAGGCATCATTTCATAAGAGAACATGTCTAAAACAAAGATATAATTCTTGATTATGTAAATACTGAAAAATAATTGGCTGACATCTTTATCAAGACCTTAAGTGAAGATAGATTTTGTAAAATTAGGAGAGAATTAGGAATCTTTGATCCTTCAGCTTGAGTATCTTTCTGATTCCAAATTTAATTTGCCAAAAATTTATTGAATCAATTTATTTTTGAGCTAATTTCATACCTCTCCTTTCTTAAAAGCTCAAAACTATCCTTCATTTGATCAATCTCTCAAATGCACATCCTTCTCTCAAGTTACAAGCTTTTTCAAAATTTTTCCATCATCTTTTTTAAATTTTTCTTACCATGAGTCGACCCCCAGGCTCAACCCTAGGATAAACTTATAATTTTTTATTAAAACCCATCGGGCTCTGTTTTATTGAAATTTCACCGATTGCAAAGAACCGACCCCTTTGCCATTCGTCTTCTCCATTCCACCGAACAAGATCACCTCTCTCTCCACTCTCATCTCAAAATATCTCTTCCCATCAAATTTTTCCCTTTAAATCGCCCCTTTAGGATTTAAATCTCTCTTCTTATTCTTCTTCGTTTGGATGGTTCGAGCTTACCTAGCTTCAAATCTTTTTCTTCAAACCGACGGTCTATCTTCCCAAAATCTTTGCTTTTCCTCTAAAAATCTCTTCCACTCTACCACTCATCAACTCTCCTAAGCTATTTGCAAGTCTCTTTTGTCCAAAATGGCTCCTAAATCAAAGCTACCATAGAGAAGAAAATCTGTTCAAGGGTTAGAGGAAGATGTGCACAGAAAAAGAATGGCTACCGAGTCCTCTTCTGCTCCAACTCTAGTTTCAGGTCCTGCTCCAGCTTCTTCACAGTCTTCACTCAGTCCAAGCAAGGTACCTCTCTCCAATCGAAAAGTGGAACCTGAAAAGAATATAGATTTTATATTTTTTGAAAAAGAAGGGTTCTCTATTAGATCAAAGATTAAAAATCAAGGATGGGAGTTTTACTATTTATTAAAAGAAAATACTTATGTTGATTTGGTCAAAAAATTTTACTTAAATTTGAGTTACTGCAATGGAATAGTAAAATCCTTGGTGAAAGGGGTTAACATAGTTCTTGATCCATTGTATTTGGAACAAATCTTATACTTGCCTTGTGAAGGCTATACTCATATGGAACTCCCAATCAAAGAAGAAGGATTAAGTACTATTTTAGGGAGAGCATTTACTAGAAACTTGACTAAATTAGAAGTAAATTTTTTTTCTATTGAGATGAGGCTTTTACATCACATGGTAACTAAACTGTTTGTCCCTAGTAGTGGCAGACATGACCTCTTATCTGGTAGGGATATTTGCATCATATACCATGTGATCACTGAGACCCCCTTGAACCTTCCTTCTTTGATGTTTGAGGCCATGAGGGAGACCCTTAACAAGTCTAAGGCTCACTTACCTTATGATATGGCACTCATCCTGATCTTTAGGAGATTCGAAGTCTATTTTCAGGGGGAGATAGTCACCAAATTGTCATTCTCTGACACCATCAACCACCACACACTGCACCGTATGGGTTTCTCAAAGACTAATAGTGGTTGGTCGAAGGGTGTTGAGGAGAGAGCAGAGGAGGAGGAACCATCTTTACCTCCTCATGATCACAGAGCATCTCCTGATATTCAGTTCGTATCTGATCACGAGGCTGGTCCCTTAGAGTCAGTGAGGAGGCATGCTTCAGTTCTACAGTCAGGGAGCAGGGTACATTCTTCAGAGTTCAGACTTGCAGATGATCAGATTGAGTTGATGTCCCAACATGTTGTCTCCATTTTATCTCAGCAGTTTGCCACCTCAGTCTTTGCTCAGAGGTCGACATCTCAGGCTGACTCAGACTAGACTTTGATCCCTCATATCTCTACTATCTTTCAGATGCTCACAGCTCAATCCATATGACTTGAGGAGCTTGAGGGATGTATTCTGAGACTGACAGTCAGAGTTCTAGATTTGTAGAGGCAGGTATTAGCCTTAGCCCATCTCCAACCGTATGAGGACATCACAGAGGTTTCCAACCTGTCTACAGAGGTGGCTAGACTTCTAGGAGTTTTGGAGGATGGATTTGATTTTTTGAGGAGAAAGATCAGGGGCTCCAGTGAGACTGTCTCTACTCAGATTGGTGTTTTGATGCAGTCCATGACGAGAGCTGTGGAACAATTAGACACCATCAAACTTTCTCTCCTAGCACAGTCCATAGCTTCTCAGGCTCCAGGATCTTCTCGTCCTTCTGCTTGTGCTGGTACTTCTACCTTTGGTCGAGGTAGATGAGGTTAAGGACGTGCCCGTGGCCTTGATCCTGAGACTCCTCATCATATCTCTGACTCTTCAGATTCTGATCCCTCTAGCCATGACATCTATTAGATCTAGCATAGTTAGCCTTTTATGTCTAGGATCTTACTCATGACCTTTGTATGTGTTAGCTGATTGGCTTATGGACAGTTGTTTTTTTTTTGTTATCCATGACTTTTGTATGGCTTATGTATTTTGACTTGACTCGTATGTATTGTGACACTTATGTCACATTTTGAATATATATATATATATGCTTTTAACTTCTATAAATATCCTTGGATTGATTTTTATGAATGGCATTAATTGAAATATCTAAATTATGTAATATGAAAAATGCCTCATATATGTGCTAATGAAATATTATGAATGGCATAAATTGAAGTGTCTTAATTATATGATATGAAAAATACCTCATATATGTGTTATGAAATATTATGAATGGCAATATCTTCTAAATGAGCAAATTGAAATGTCCTTTATGATTGCTATAGTGAGGGAGAGTCTCTTTCATTTTTTTCTTAAAAAGTGGAAGTAATAATCTTAATTGATGTTGTCAAAAAGGAGGAGTAGATGAATAAAATTGAGCAATAAGCAAAATTATCTAAAATCGAGCAATAAGCAAAATTATCTAAAATCAAGCAATAAATAAAATTGTCAAAGTAAATTTGTCAAAAAAAATAATCTTATCAGCTATTTTAACACTAATCTTCATACTACTCATGATGTATTTTATTCAAATAATTGGCTATAATGTTTAAGTGATGCATCTTCATAAATTTAAAATTCTAGTTTAATACTTTATATATGTTATGTTTTGCTTTTGCTCAAGTATTTTGTCATCATCAAAAAGGGGGAGATTGTTGCTCCATGAATTGATTTTGATGATTACAACACATTTGAGGGGGTTACTAATGACTTTGGCTTGAAAAAAGATTTATTATATTTCAGGGGCAAAATCATAATTTTATCAAGTTCTGATTCAAAAGTCTCAAGAGTAAGAATAGAAGATTTGTGATCTATTGGAGGCAATTTGATACTTTTTGGATGGATATATTAAGAGAAATTCAAGTTTAAAGAATTGGATCGATCCTATGAGTCGACTCCTGTCAAAAGAGACTGAACGACATGCTATGTTTGGTTGGCACACCCAAAGGGGTCGACCCTATGAGTTGACCTCTGTTGCTATGCAGGCCAAAGATATAGAATAATGGTTTTCTATTCTGGGCCACAGAGGTCGACCCCATGAGTCGACCCCTGTGCAGAGGTCGACCCCATGAGTCGACCTCCTATGATGAAAACTTCCATAACGGCTAGTTTTTAGCTCTTTTTGATAGCATTTGATGCTCTTTTAATGATCTTCAATGGCTCTATTTCAGTTCATATTTCTCTCTACCATCCATTGAAGTTATAAAGGTACTTAAAGGAGAAAAAAAGAAGTAAGATTGAAGAGACTCAAGTATTCATTGCAGCCCTAAGCAAAATGACCTCTTCAAGCAAAAGAAGCTTTCAATTCAAGTTCACGAACCCCTCAAGAGCTCATTCAAGTCTTCAACCATCTTGAGAAAAATCACAAAAGCTTTCTTCTTATTGTGTATAGTGTATTTAAAGTTTTATTTGCTCATTAAAAGAGCTAAATTTATATTTTCGTATGATTAACTCACATACTCTATTTTGTCTTGATCTTTAATTTTGGAAGGATTTCAAAACTTAGAAAGGTTGGCATCAATCTACTATAAATCTTGTTTGTTTGTGTTGTGCTTACTTGCTCTCTTTCTAAATTTTCTTATCTTCTTGTATTCTTGCATCTAATTTCTATACCTTACTTAAATCACTCTCTACATATATCCTGCTCATTGTTATTTAATCCTCGTAGTTCTAAATTAACTTTAAAATTTTAAAAACTCAATTTACCCCCCTCCCCCTCTTGGGTTGCATAGCTGGGCAACAAGATGATTGACTTAATCACCAGATTAGGTCAATTAAGATTCACTATAGATGCAGAACTCAGTCAAGATCTAATCCTCCAGTCTCTCCTAGAATCCTTCTTCCAGTTTGTGGTGAATTACCATATAAACAAACTAGATATTTCCCTATCAGAGCTATTAAATATGTTGAAAATAGCTGAAAATCATATAAAGGGAGAAAAAGGTCCACTTCTTATGGTGGATAAAAATAAATATGACAGGAAGGGTTCAAAGAAAGGAAAGAAATTGAAACCTAAAAGAAGCACCTTCAAGAAGAAGAAGGCAAAGCATGTCCCTGCAGATATGACATGTTATCACTATGGCAAGACGAGACATTGGAAAAAAAATTGCAAGAGTTTTCTTGCAAAGATAAAAGAAAATGCAAGTGTGGCACACAAAGGTATGTATATGATACATACTATATTTTCACTAAGTTCTTCAGCAAGTAATTCATAGGTATTGGATACCGCATGTGGTTCTCATATTTGCAATTCATTGCAGGGGTTACAGAGAATCAAAGGACTGAAGAAAAATGAGTTCAAGCTTTTCGGTGCTAGTGGAGAATCAATCTCTGCTGAAGCTGTGGGAACTTACCTGCTGGAGCTACCATCAGAAAAAACTCTAGAATTAGAAAAATGTTATTACATGCTAAAGATTCTGAGAAATATCATATATGTACCTCTTTTAATATAATGTGGATATGAAATAAAATTTATGGGCAGTGGTTGCTCTATATTTTGTGAAAATGAATTCTTTGGCAATAAATATTTTGATAATGATCTTCTAATTCTATTACTTAATAAAAATATTTTTCATATTCATGAAAATATAAAAAGAAAGAGAGAAGATATAAATATATCATTTCTCTGGCATTGCCGTCTTGGTCATATTGGTGAGTCAAGGATAAGCAAGTTGTACAAAGAGAAATTCTTTGAACCATATGATTTTGAATCATATGGAACTTCTGAATCTTGTCTCATGGAAAAAATGATCAAGACTCCATTCTCTGGACATGGAGAAAGGGCAAATAAGTTATTGGTCTTAGTACATTCAGATGTATGTGGACCCATGACAACTTTAGCTAGAAGAAGATATTCTTATTTTATAACTTTTACAGATGACTTATCAAGATATGGATATGTGTACCTCATGGAACATAAATTCGATGCATTTGATAAGTTTAAGGAATATCAAAAGATGGTTGAAAAACAAACTGAAAAAGGTATTAAAGTCCTTCGATCATTCTTGAGGTGGCGAGTATTTATCTAGTGAATTTTTTGATCATATTAAAGGACAAGGAATTCTCTCTGAATGGATACCTCCTTATATGTCACAGTTGTATGGTGTAGCAGAAAGAAGGAATCATACTCTTATAGAAATGGTACGGTCCATGATGTGCTATACTGATCTTTCAATATCTTTCTAGGGATATGCCTTGAAAACTGCTGCATATATTCTTAATAAAGTGCCTTCAAAATCAGTACCTAGCACTCCATATGAAGTATGGAATGGTATGAAGCCCAATCTTAAACATCTCAAAATATGGGGCTGTCCTGCTTATGTTAAAAATATTTTTGGACATAAGCTAGGTGCAAGGTCAGACAAGTATTTATCTATAGGATATCCTAAGAAAACTAGAGGATATTATTTCTACCACCCTACTGAACAAAAGGTAATTGTCAGTAGGCATGCCATATTCTTGGAAAAAGAATTCATCCAAGAAGGAGGCAGTGGGAAGAATATTGAACTCAAGGAAGTTCAAGACCTATAAAGTGTTTCTAGAATTACCAATGAAAGTTTCTCAACCAGAAGTACCGAGTAATGTGGTACATCCAAAATTTACACCTCCTCTCCGAAGGTCAGATAGAGTGTATTATGCACCCTCAAGATATGGTTTCATCATAAAAAATAATAATGAGACTAGTATCATTCAAGATGATAATCCATTGACTTATTCGAAAGTCATCATGAGTAAAGACTCTAACAAGTGGCTTGATGCTATGAAATCTGAAATAGACTTAATGCATTCCAACCAAGTGTGAATGCTAGTTTATGCACTTGAGGGTGTAACCCCAATAGGATGCATGTGGGTCTTCAAAAAGAAGATCGGAGTAGATGGCCAAATTGAAACCTACAAAGCTAGGTTAGTGGCAAAAGGTTTCAGACAAAAGCAAGGGACTAATTATGATGAAACTTTTTCATCAGTGGCTATGCTGAAGTCTATATGAATTTTACTTGCTGTAGCTGCATTCTATGATTACGAAATCTGACAGATGGATGTCAAGACTACCTTCCTTAATGGTAATCTTAAGGAAGAGGTCTATATGACTCAGCCAGAAGGTTTTATCTCCAATAGGAGGCCAAACCAGGTATGCAAGCTTAAAAGATCTATTTATAGATTAAAGCAGGCATCAAGGAGTTGGAATATTCAATTTGATATGACAGTCAAAGAGTTTGGCTTCATAAAAATTATGGATGAACCATGTGTATATAAGAAGGCTAGTGGGAGTGCTTTAATCTTCTTAGTATTGTATGTCGATGACATACTATTGATTGGGAATGATATCCCAATGCTCCAGTCAGTCAAAATTTGGCTATCTAATAAGTTTTTTATGAAAGATTTGGGTGAAGTATCCTACATTTTTGGTATAAAGATCTATAGAGATAGATCTAAAAGGATGCTAAGTTTATCCCAATCTAGGTACATTGACTTAGTATTGAAGAAAATCAATATGGAGGGAAGTAAAATAGGTTACATACCCATAAGTCAAGGCATACATTTCTTTAAGAAAATGTGTCCAAAGACATCAGAAGAAAGAGAAAAAATAAATTCTATCCCTTATGCTTCGACAGTAGGATCTATTATGTATGCCATGTTATGTACCAAGCTTGATGTGGCTTATGCATTAGGCATAGTCAGCAGGTATCAAGCTGATCCAGGAGAAGATCATTGAAAAGCTGTAAAAAATATTCTTAAGTATCTGAGAAGAACAAAAGATATTTTTCTAATATATGGAGGATCGAAATTAAAGCTAGAAGGATATATAGATTCTAGTTTTTAATCTGATCCAGATGATAGCAAATCAATTTTAGGATATATTTTTACCCTGAATGAAGGAGCAGTGAGTTGGAAGAGTTTGAAGCAGCAGACAGTAGCTGACTCAACTACTGAAGCAGAGTATATTGCTACTAGTGAAGCTGCTAAGGAAGCTGTCTGGATGAAAAAATTCATCATGGAGTTAGAAGTTTTTTCTGCGATTGAAGGACCAGTACCTCTTTATTGTGACAATACTGGTGCTATTATTCAAGCTAAAGAATCAAGATCTCATCATAGATCAAAGCACATCCTCAGACACTTCCACCTCGTTCGAGAGATTATCAAAAGATAAGATGTTATATTAGAATGAGTAGAAACTAAGAATAATATAGCAGACTCATTCACTAAGGCATTATCACAGCAACTGTTTGATCACCATCTTGATTGTATGGGATTAAAATATAAAGGCGATTAGCTTTAGTGTAAGTGGAAGATTGAAAGAATAAGTGCCCTACAAGCCAATCACAAGGGTTATGTGATGAGATTTATTCATATATTCTTCCAATTCATGTAAAGATATTTATTTTTGATATAAATAAAAATGAGATATTTTTGATTCATCATTTCAGTTGTATCTTTTTATATTAAAGATTATGATAAACTCCATAGATTAGGATAATAATTTTAGAAGATATGAATGAGTCATGTCTATGAGATCTAAAATCTTAAAATTCTAATCTTAAATATTTTTGATCGTAAGAATATTGAATCGGAGATCAATATTCGAAAAGACTGGCACATCCTTTGTATGCTCAATAGAGAGAGCGGCTGGTCTCACATGCCACTTGTGTGGAGACACTAATATAAAAATATGGATGCTCATTAAGGAATGAGTTCACTAAATTGATCCACTAATAGAGAATATCTTATGGAGTCTTACTTACATGTCAAAAGATAATTCTCTAAGTGGGAGTTGTGCACATAGTCCTTAAACCTGAGACCACTATAGAATCTTGTACATATGAATCTATATTTTGGTTCACACTCAAACATGATATTAAATCATATACGGGGTATTCTGAATATGATGGAGTATGTATGGAGGTTGTGAGTAGGTCAACAAAGAATTGATCACTCTTAGTGAGAAGAGATGACATCCTACGTATTCTTTTCTCTTGATAAACTCAGGAAGACTTTGGCCAAAGCAAATAAAGGTTAGATAGGGATTCTAATGCTTCATTAGAGTTATCATTAATTGATAATGAATCCATAAGAATATGTATTGAGTTTGACATGATTCCATACTCATAAATATATTTAGGATGCAGGATGATCAAAAGACTCGGTTGCACGGTAACTTACCACTGAAGGATATATTTAATTTTTTTTATCAAATTTTATATCTTCTAGATAGTCATGATATGTTGTTAGACATCAATCTTGACTTGTGGGTTTGATCAAATTAAAGATTTAATTTGATCACAAATTAGACAGGGTTCTAATCGCTGAATTTAGGTTAGCTTGTTTCGGACCTAAATTGATTAGAAAGGTTCTAATCAAATTTGGTCCACTTGCATCTAGATGTACTACTAGCTAGATGAGAAACTCAATGAGTTACACACAAAAAAGACTAATCAAGAATCTAATTGGATTAGATTAAGTTTGCAGAGTTAACATGCTAGCACATGTTGCAAACACTAGCTCTTAAAATCGAATCAGTTTTGATTTCAGTTCTAATTGAATAGAATTGAGTTAATTAAGCTCATGATTTATTTGAGTCTAATTTAGGTTAGCCAAATGTTGGCACCTAATTTAATTTCGCTTATTTGGTTTGGCCTAACTGGATTGGGTTAGCTTTGACTTGGTGTTATGGATAGATATGGACTAAAGAGTCCATTTGGTTATGGACTCTTAATCAAACACCCACGCCACCTTATTTTTAAGTTTTTCCATGCCTAAAAGAGCTAAATGGTGCCTCCAATATGAGCCCTTGGATGGCATGAGGCGTTGATATGTGGTGGAGGAGGGTGCCACAAATTGATGCTATGCGACTCTTCGAAAACACCGATAAAAGACCGCGTAGACTCCTTCTGCTTTAAGTCTCTTAGACACCACTTATATCAGATAATCTTTTGATTTTTATATATTTAAGGAAAGAGTTTCTACATGTAAAAATTTGACAATAATCTGATTAACGAAAAGATGCTTATCGCATCTTTTATTGGACGCGCGCGAAAGAAGAATAAAATGTCGTATCTGATAAGAGAGTTTCACCTGCAGAAGGACTCTTATCAGATATGACTTTTCCTCTATTTAGGATGTGGAAAGAACTCTGAAATTTGATTTGGGGCATGTGGATTGGATAACACCCATTGATAGGCATCTCTACGCTAATTATAAATAGCGTGGAGTCTCCGATGTTTTGGTATTCAGAAGTCTATCTCTTCTTTCTTACATTCATCTCTAGTTTGTCCAATTTCTTTCTTCCTTCCCTTATTAGGACAAGTCCAAATATAGTAAGGGCAAGTTCGAATTAGGATAAGGGCTTAGGAAGATAGTAAAGGAAGACAAAGAGATAAGAAAGGTAGAGAAAGACAAGCCAAGGAAGGAGGGTGTTCAAGAAAACACAAGCGGAGTGTTGTGCTATCCAAATTAGAGAAGAAAAGTCTTGAAGGAGCTTGTGTCTTGATCCAGTCTCTGTGTGGATCACCATTGGAGGGCGAACGCTTGGGTACCTAGTGGAAGCTCTATCGAAATTTTTTAGATTTAGCGATACAGGTATTCTTCTATATCTTCTGTAGTGTCATGCATATTTAGATATATGATTGTTAATCACCAAGGAGGTCTTAACTTAGGATTTGATAATTATGATTTCATTATGCAAAGTTATGAAATTCATACTTCCACTGTACTATCATAACCCAACAACATCTTCCTCGTTTCTTCCTAACATCTCCACATCCAAGATCTGATGGTGATCAGATCTAAGAGAGAACAAGAGAAGAAGAAAGATTCTTCTTCCCTTCTTGGTGATCTGATTCAGATTCTGTCAGATCTGTGTGAAAGAGTTCGTGCAGCGATCATCTTCTTCGAGATCTAGAAGAAGAGATGCAGATCTAAAGCTGAGGAGCGAGATCTGCAAGGTGCTAGCACACCGATGATCTCGATGCTCTAATCAGACATCTCTATATGGATACCAGCAGAGATCAGGTGCATACGTGGCTACGATCGAAACTCTGGACATCCGTAGGATCCGAAGGTATGAAGATCTAATCTCCAATTTTATTTCACTGATGATTATTTTATTTTCAGATTTCATATCAAGGTAGCATGTTCGTGTCAAGATTCTAGCTATGATTTTCAGTTCAGATCTGTTATGTGTTTAAATTAAAAATATTTTAATTTATTTATTTTCACTACACAGAGGTTTAGAAAAAAATTTTAAACTATATGTACGAAACCATAGCATTTTCTAACACTATGAATTTTATTTTCAATGATAGAGATCATACTGCAAAAATCTATTTATAGATTTAAGCTAAAATCTCAGAGTTGGAATAATTATTTTAATGATGTGATCAAATTATTTGATTTCATCAAAAATAAAGAGGAATCATATAGTTACATGAAGGTCAGTGAGAGGATCCCATACTAACATAGGCTATGATGTGGTTGTATATAGAATTTTCTTTTTAAAGACCTAGGTCAAACATTCTGTATTCTAGAAATAAAGGTCTATAGAGATAGATACTGAAAGGATGTTTGTGTTTCACAGACAAAAATATAGAAGAGGTGTTGAAAGGGTTCAGTATTGAAACCTCCAGAGAGATCTGTTATCCTCTTGGGCATAGATGTATGCCATGCTATGTACTCGACTTGGTATATTTTGTTATGAGAGTCATGAGCAGATATTAGTCGAATCCAGACTGAAAATATTAGATTGCTATGAAAATATCCCTAAGTATTAGAGAAGTACTAAGAGATTATTCCTCATCTTTAAAGAAGGGTTAAAGCTAAGAGTGGGAAGATACACTGATGCTGATGGTAGAATATCTACATCAGCATGTATTCTTGAGTTATGTTGGTTCGGTATGTTGGAAGAATTTCAGACAATCGATCAATGAAAGCTGAATATGCTATAGATGTACAAGATGCGTTCTAGTTATTATGATAGTTGTAGAACTGGATGTCATACCATTAGATGCTATGATATTGTACTACAAAGATAATGGTACATAGCCCTTGCTAAAGAGCCAAGATCTTACCAAAAATTTATGCACATAGAGCAGGGATATACACGATTACCTCAAGTAGAAATACATTGAGGTGCAGAGAGTAGACTCTATATAAGATATGATGGGCCCGAGTCACTTAGCGAGTTAAACACCGAAGCCTGTTTTCAGAAGATGGAGCTCAGGTATATGGTAGATTGACTTTAGTACAAGTAAGAGTTTGTTAGATACGTACTTTAGAAGTTAATCTTGGCCGACATATATCTCTCTCTAAGAGATATTTTGTACTTGACAGGCAGTCTTTATAATTAATCATGTCATATGTGTTCATAATTTATTCTAAAAATTAACAAAGATGATTTTGTATATTTTTCAAGTGTTGAAAATTTGAGACATACATCATTAGTGGTTAATTTTTAAATACTCTTGATCGAAGGATTGTCATAGAGGATAGTGATCAATCCATTCAGGATTAATGCATGGATCACCTCCCTTTTGGGCAGATAAGTCTCGAGTCTGCAGTGTGGAGATATTGGAATGAGAGTGAAAATGGTTGTTAGAGAACAACTCACACTAAGCATGAATAATGCGAGAAATCACTTAGATGTTTACTCACTCGTTGGTGATTTTTTTCGATGCTGTAGTGGTGTGACTGGTCCTTTGACCAACAGTGTGTTGGCTATTCACAGTGAGGCTACTTAGTTTGACTGCACATTTTCTTGATCCCTAGCCATTCGGATCCTTGCTATATATGTTGGCTATTGTAGGTTCAAATTCGTTGTTTGAAGTAGGATGCACCTAGATGAAATCTATCGACCTTGTTAGAAAAAGAGTAGTCCTATATGATTCGCAAGACTAAGTTCAGAAAGTCTTTGGCTAGAGCAAGAGTGAAGACTGAAAAAGTGCTTCCACGGGATTCACAAATGAACTCGAGTTGAGCCAATCTGGCATATGACTGACGATGAAGTTTGATGAGTTCTTCATGACCTTCGTCTAGTCGAAACTTATGATAGATAGATTGTATCACACAATAACTGTACCTAGGCATTCATATTTTTTATTCTGCTAGATTGTCACTATATACTGTTAGGCATCACTGGTGGATCGTGAGAACTCACTAGGATCATTTTCGGATCAACAATCTTTGTTGAGATGAGTTGGAATCGTTTCAATCTATCAAAAGGAGTTTCAATGATACTGCGATAGAGATCACGGTATGTCTCACTACCGATAGAATAAAATCTAAAGAGTCACATACAAAAGGAGCATGACCTGATCAATGACTTGGATGATATTTGAATTATCAATCAGATTGATAGTTTGAATTTTAGAAACTACTAATTTGTAAGTGTTATAGTTTTGACAGCTGCTAATTATTAGCGCAGAGACTTAATTGCAAATGTTATAATTTTATTGAGACTAATTAAATTATGGATCAAGTTTTTATTAATTTAAACTAGATTTAATTTAATTAAGCTTGATTTAATTTAATACTAATTAGGTTTAATTATCCAAATTAGATTTAGATTTCCAACTTGATAGGATCAGGTTTGACAGTCTTTCGAATTCGACTCGATTCGGACTCGATTTGAACCTGATTGAGATCTAATTTGAACCAGATGAACCATGACTCATAGAGCTCAGATTTTTTGAGACTCTCTCTCTAAATCTCACATATAAAAGGGGAGGGAGTGCATGAAGATGCACCCCCTTTTTATTTTATGCATGTGAAGGATGGAGGGGTGCCAATAGTTGGCACCCCATCTTTCTGAGACTCTCTCACCTTAAGATAACTATCCAAATTTAATTTGAATAGATACCTTATAAAGAAGATATTCTAATCTAATTAGAAAGGATTGTGGAATATTTTTTTTGTACGATAAAAACATTGGAAAAGGTGGGGTTGTGTGCTAAGAAATTACATGAGAAATCTCACGTGTTTTTTCTTTGTCGCACATCCTCTTTTCTTCCATTTTTACCATGACACACTTACTTTATTTGATAAGATCTGATCCCATATCTTTTGGGGCATGAGGGCTTTCTTTTTGTGTGACAAAAATTAAGAGAGAAGAGAGGTGGCATGCACTTTTTAGGAGAGGTTTTTCTTTTTTGCCTAAAAATCTTTCTCAATGCCCTTTTTGTTTCTTCCTTCACCCCAACATCCAAGACTTGATGGTGATCAGATCTAACAGAGAAAAAGAGAGAGAGGAAGAGAAGATGAAAAGTTTTTCTTTCTTTCTTGATGATCTGGTTCAGATCCTGTCGAATCTATGTAAAGGAGTTCACATAGAGATCATCTTCTTCGAGATCTAGAAGAAAAGATTCAGATCCAAGGCTGAGGAGTGAGATCTGTAAGGTGCTAGTAGATTGATGATCTCGGTACTCCAATCAGACACCTTCGTGTGGATATCAGTAGAGGTCGGACGCATACATTGCTACGATCAAAACCCCAAACATCTGTAGGATTTGATGGTATGGAAATCTGATCTCCAATTTTATTTTACTAATGATTATTTTCTTTTCAGATTTCAGATCAAGGTAACATGTTCGTGTTAAGATCCTAAGCATAGTTTTCAGATCAGATCTGATACATGTATTAAATTAAAAATATTTTAATTTATTTACTTTCACTGCATAAATTTTTTTTAAAAAAAATTTAAACTACATGTTTGAAATCATAGCACATTCTAATAGAGAAGAATGTTGAGTATATGCTTAAAAAATTAATGCTCAAGAAACTTAATAAATCAATACTTAAAATGAAACCTTAATACTCATTGATTTGAATTAAGATATTAATTTAAAATGAGTATATAAAATATGTGCAATGAACCAAAGACTAATTGAGAATATTCATGAAATGTGCATTCATGTATTTAATCTAGTACTTCATGATATATTTTGTAAAATATACAGAAATATATTATTTATTTTTATTGTGTATATACTCAATATTTTATCATCATCAAAAAGGAAGAGATTATTGATCCTATGATTGATTTTGATGACTTCAAAATATTGATTATAAATAATACTAATAATATATTTTCAGATGTTAAAATTAAAGAAATAATTCTTGAAAAAGACCTCTACAAAATTTACTAAGTCAAGGTCTTCAAAGAAGGAAAATTTAAGTTCAAACTTAATGGAATCGACTCTAGAGCAAAAAGAGCCGACCCCTTCACTAAAACAGACATTAAAATGATATATGTCAAGTTTCAAGAAGATTGAAGTCAACCTCAGAAAGATTGGAGTCGATTCTAGCATGTTGGAAGAAGACTGTCACGAATTTGAATCAACTCAAAAAAAGTCCGAGCAAACTCTATTTTTCAGACAGAAAGCTGAATTCTGCATGTCTGAGATCGAGCTAACTTGAAATGAAATCGAGTCAACTTAAAATAAAATTGAGCCGACTCTAAAGAAAATTGAGTCGACTCGTGACATGCGACAGACTATTATGGCTAGTTTTTCTGCACTTCTTCCATGGATAGTTTTTATTTCTAATGACTAAATTAGCCCTTCCAATGGCTGAACTCACTCTCCAGCCTTCCTCAAGAGTATTTAAGCCTAGAGAATCAATTTGAAAGGAAGAGGAAGGGAGATCAAAGATAAAACATTTCAGATTAGAGTGGTTTTCATTGTACATCAAAAAGAGAAGAAAAAGAGAGAAACCAAGATGAAAAATCAGAGGACATTTAAGAGCAATCTTCACCGATATCTAGCACATCTTCTCAAGCTTCAAAGAAGAGAAAGCAAAGCTTCAAAGAGCCAATCCTTCAAACTCTTCTTCACGCTTAAAGAGTTTATTTTTTTATTTTTATTTTCTGTACTAAAATTCATACATTATATTTTGTTTGTTTTATAAGTTTCTTTAGAGAAAAGAAACTTAAAGATTATGTCTATCTAAGTCTAGAATTGGATATTGTAGGTTTTGATTGGTGAGTCCAAAAATTTATTGGGTTGATTATGAGCTCAAAAAATAATCGATGTAAGATTTTGATTGATGATTTCAAAAAATCAACTGGATTTATTTATAAATTCAAAAAATAAATGCACTGTAATCGGACTGATTATAATAAAATTTTTAAGGAGAGCTTAGGCAATGGATATAGATGCGGAGTTGCACCGAACCACTATAAAATTTTTGTATGTTTGTGTTGTGCTCTTAGTTCTTCTTTACTTCATCATCTTGCTTTCTTTACTTGCATTTAATTCTTGCCTTATGGCTTTAATATCTTAATTCTACTGTAGTTTATTGCATTCACCTCACAACCACACTACGTTAAGTTACTTTGAAGCATATACTTGTTAAGAGCTTAAATTTGGTTAAAATGTTTAAAGAATCCAATTCACCTCCCCTTCCCCCCCTCTTGGGTTGCTATCTTTCTGGACAGCAGCCATTTTTTTTGATAACAATTCGAAATAGGAATCCAGAACAAAACAAAACACCCCTTTTCTTGACAAAACCCCCAATAACTAGTCAGATGGAGTTTGTGTTTAAGGGCTAAGGAGGGTGTGGAAAAGGATTATAAGAGGTATAGGGGATCAATACATTATTTCTGATAGTTTTTTAGGCCACATTGGTGGTGAATAGTGGTCAAATTGAAGCTCGAGAAATAATGAGGATCTCCACTAGAGGTTGAGATTGCTGATGGGGGAAGGTTGAAGGAATGCCAAAGGACCTAAATAAAGCAATGGGAGGCATCAAAATCCTTCTTGGCATCGGACTCCAATGAGGAGTTACAGAAGGAGATGACTCCCATCATAAGTTCGTCCCTCATCCTGCACGTGCCATGCACATGCCAGGCTTTTTTTCTTTTGCAATTCCTTATACTGAGTTTGGGCCATGGTGAGTTTTGGGCTAATTTTGGGCCATTCGAACTACCTACATCGATCAAATGGATCAAGTCAAATTAATATTATAGGCAATGAGGCCAATTCATCTTGCTGCTACAGATCCCTATTTTGGGCCGGATTGACTGGAGTGATGCAATGCCTAACAAGACGGTGATGATCGAACCTACAAAATAAATCCATGGCTAGAGTTGGCTCCGGCAGAGACCCTCCGATGCTTAAATCATGAATCAATAGAATAGATGGAAAGGAGTGCTCGAGAGAGGAGAAGAATTTCCTACCTTGGGGTTCTGCTGGTTATCTTTATTTATAGATTGAGGTGAGACCTGTGAGAAAGAAGAGTTGGAGGTCATTTTGTCTTCTTTGAATGTGCTATCCCGAGATCTTCGGTCTGATTTTTCAGGATTAGATAGTTGTGGCTGTCTTATCTGGCCTGTAACTAGCTGCTCCTATCAATTGCATGATTTGAAGGGATTGTATGAGAGTTTTCTATCAACCTTTTTGAGTATGACGATTAAAGTAGAAGTCGAAGATAGCGTATGTCAGCAGCTTGCCACATGTGCTCTTGGAGATAAGGACCGATGGTAGATGCATGGGCCGGAGCTGATGTGGGAGTCAAAGCTTGAAATCTAAACTAGTATTTGATGTCTGAAGATCGTTTTGATGATGCGAACAACAGTCGATGTACAGATATGCAACCTGATGTGCATGGAGATGAGGGTTGGAACTAGTGCAGGGGTCAGCAACCGTACAGCAGATCGAAGCCCAACATAGGTTGTAGATAATAAGAGTCAGTGGTTGGGGTGCCAGTCGGTGACCGATGTGTGGGTCAATGACCATCCTCGTTGGTTGGTCACAACCGAAGTATATCCATATACGTGGTCAGTTACAATCCTACGAGGCCGGTCACAACCGAAGTATATCCATATATGTGGTCGATTACAACCCTAGCCACATTTTTGATTCAAGCACCAGTGTTCTACCTATAACACATCTAATAATTTCAAATTAAGATCAGATGAATGGACCTAGAATGATTTCTGTCTAAGTTGACCGTGGATCTGAACAGTAACAATTTCTTTTCGAGATAGGCATACGATAATACATGGAGCCCATTGATGCGGTGCACCACCATATGGTGTATCTGGTGCACGATATAATTTCTCCGCTGAGCCCCAGAACCCTAAGAGCATCCATCTGCCCAACCCCAATCCATCGAGCTCCCAAGCCGTGCCCCCCATGTCGACCGCTTTCGACTTTGTCCTCCCAAAAGCCACCGAAACCCCCTCCCCACTCTCAACTCAGTGGACAGGTCTGAAGATAAGCCCCTTCTCCCCTTCCTCCCTCCCAATCGCCCTTCGCCCCAAGAGGCCAATCCCAATCCCATTCCCTATCCAAGCAATCTCCCACCAAAACCATTACCACCACCCCTTCCCCCTCTCCCTCCACCCCATCCAGCCCACCATCACCACCGCTCCCACCACCGTCTCCGCTGGCCGCAGCAAGAAGAAGCCCGGCGGCCCTTCCCCGGGCCGCATCGAGGGCAACGCGGAGGTCCGGCGGCAGGCCAAGGAGAACGCCCGCCGACGGTCCCGCCGCCGCGCCGAGAACCGCTTCTACCGCCGCAACCGCTCTAACGGTAACTACGCCGACCACTTCACCGAGGATGAGCTCCAGATGATCGGCCTCGGCTACGACCGCTCTGTCCGCTTCCTCCAGAAAGACGACCCCGACCTCCGCCACCCCTACGACTGGTACAAGTACGGCCGCTACGGCCCTTACTCCTGGCGCGGCATCGTCATCGGCCCCCCCATCCGTGGCCGCTTCACCGACGACCGCGTCTCCATCTACGGCGAGGTCCGCGACCACGAAGAATTCGAAGAGATCGAGCAATTCGAGATGTCCTCCGACTTCTCCAAACGCCTCGCCGCCCTCGATTCCAGCATCGGCTTCCGGTACTACTGGGTCTTCGTCCGCCACCCGAAATGGCGGCCCACCGAGCTCCCGTGGCAGCAGTGGACGCTGGTGTGCGAGGTGGCGCTGGAAGCCGGGAAGGAGGAGAGGCTCGACAAGTGGAGCCTCATGGCCCGACTCGGCAACAAGACGAGGGCCATGATCACCCAGTGCGCCGCCTGGATGCGGCCCGACATCATTTACGTCAAGCGCCCCGTGTACCAGAGCCGGTTCGAGCCCCAGGACGACTTCTTCAAGCTGCTCGGCCCGCTGCTCGACCCGACCACGGAGAACGAATACCCCTGCGAGCTCAAGACAGAGGGTGGCCGGGTCGAAACCTGCACCTACTTCGGCGGGCTCTGCAAGATCGTGAAGATAAGCCCCAAGGCCTACGTCGACGACGTCGTGAAGGCATACCAGAAGCTCGGCGATAAGGGGAAGTCGAGGTGCTTGGAGTTTTTGCTGACCAACCACCCCATGGAGCTCCTTCATCCATATACCAAGGAGTGGAAGGCCAAGCTGGAGGAGATGGAGCTGGGCTGCGATGCCCCCGACGATAGCGAGTCCGAAAATGGTGATCAGGTCGAGAGTCAGGTTACAGCTTGGAGCGAGGACGATGAGGAGGATGAGGATGATGCAGTGATCGATGTTGGAGAAGAGGAGGACAATGAGGAAGTGGCAACTGATCGAAAAGAGAGCGCCGAGTATTGGATCGAGCAGTGGAAGAAGGCTATGAGGAGCTCGGATGAAATGGAGAATTTCGTGAAGAAAAGCATCGAGATTTCTGATGAATTATATGAGAGGCAGATGATGGAAGAGCAGCGAATGAAGGAGAGGATGAAAGATGGGAATCTGCGCACTGCTGTTTTGGATCAGGAGGAGCGCAATGAAGAGTTCGATAGTGAAGGGGATGAAGATCCCAAGGAGGGAGGGAGCAAGAGCAAGAAACCTAGTGGACTGTTCTTGAGAGCTGCCGTCCGGCCTTTTACTTACCGGAATCTTGTCAAGGAAATTGTCCTGATGCGGCATGGTATCATTGACGGAGATATCAAAGCAAGTGGCTGAACCAATCATCTGTCACCTGGATTTGGAGGCAATCTGTTCGACTTACCTTTGTTTTATGGTTTGTGTGGAAGTGAAGGTCTCCAAGCAACCAATGTTTCTTACTTTAAAGCAATGGAGATGTATACCCTGGATCATTGGAATTTCCAAAAGATGTATGAGCTTTCAAACTGTGGCTTGCATCTCTAAAATTGAGAGACAATAGCAATGTCTGAGAAACTACATATATGGTTTTTTTAAATTCTGTCTTCCACCTCGCATCGTTGCTACTTTTATGCATATATGTTCAAGGCAAAGAAAAGTAGGACAAACAATGTGAAAACAAATTTCCCTGAATTTGAAACCATGCTGACATACCTCAAGTTTTTTCTTTTTCCTTGTTTTTCCAGAAAAATTGTATGAAAAATTATGTACCTCACAGGCTACAGATGTCTATGTTCCACCTTATATGGAGTAATTAGTTAGCTCAGTATAGTTAATTGACTAATATGTAGAAATAATTACTTGTGAGCATTTGGATCAGAAAATAGAAAATTTATTGCTCAAAAGCTGCAGACTTTTCACACCATGAAACACCAACAATCAGAGACATAACAATCTGCAGGGAACAGCTATAGAACTTTTGAACTGCATGATGCTGTGTTACATGTCAGATTTATGTGATTTCATTAGGCAAGCTGTGGAAGATGAACTCTGGGACATGGTTGAGTTGGAAGAATTAGTGGTGCTGCCTCTTGATGTAGAATTCATATCAGTTGAAGTTGCAACTGATGATGTAAATGTGAATCGACAAATATCCATTGGAGGTGCATAGTACATCGGCACAGGCATTTTCGGAGGAAGATCAGCCAGAGGAGCTTCAAAGTTCAACACGCTGATCACCTGCCTAATAGATGGCCTTAGATTATAATCTGGATGTGCACACCATAGCCCAACAATCATCAAGCGCTCAATTTGTTGCTCGTCAAACTCACCAGCTAGTCTCTCGTCAGCCGCTTCGAGAATCATCTTCCCCCCATAAAGCTCCCAAACCCATTCAACCAATCTTACCTTGCTTAGGTTCTCCCTAGGCTCCACCGGCCTTCGGCCGCAGGCAATTTCCAGTGCTACCACTCCAAAGCTATAGACATCAGACTCCTTGCTGGCTTTGCCGGTGGTGACACATTCAGGCGCCAGGTATCCCATGGTCCCGGCTAGGACTGTTGTCTGCGAGCCACGATCATGGTCGATGAGCCTTGCCAGCCCGAAATCACCGAGTTTAGCACTGAATGTGGAATCCAGCATCACATTGCTTGGTTTGACATCCCGGTGCACCACACATTGCTCCCATTCTTCGTGTAGATAGAGCAACGCCGAGGCCAAGCCAAGTGCAATCTTATACCTCATCGCCCAAGTGAGGATCCGTTCCGTGCTATATAGATGTTGATCAAGACTTCCATTGGGCATGAATTCATAAACCAGCAAGAATTCACCTCGACCATGGCACCAGCCAACGAGCTGCACCAAATGCCGGTGCCTCAGCCGGCTGATAATCTTAACCTCGGAGACATACTCCTTTCGCCCCTGTTTCGAACCTTTCGAGACCCTCTTGATCGCCACTTCTAGTTTTGGGTCACTCAATAAGCCTCTGTAGACTGCTCCAAATCCTCCCTCTCCAAGCTTCCCCTCCTCGGAGAAATTCTTGGTCGCGCTCACCAATGCACTGTTAGGAAACCTCCTTGGCCCCCTGCCTTGCTCAAACTCATCATCAATGCTCTCATCGTAATCCTGGTCCTCTTCATCTCTCCCTCTTCTTGCCTTCCTCCTCCACAAAACTACACACGACAATACCAACACGGCCATCAGCACTCCCACGCCAGAAGCCAACCCTACCAGCAGTCCGGTTCTGCTTTTCTTTCTGGGCTCCAGGGTTGAACTGAAATCCCAGGATAGGAGGTTGTGGATCTCGACCGCATCGCCTGTCGCGGCTGAGAAGCCGATAGCCACATTCTCCGGCAAGATTTCCTTTAGATCAACGATGCAAGACAGGCTCGAATTCCCGCCAAAAGTTGGATTTTTAGCATAGGTTAAGAAGACGCTCAAGTTTCTAGTACTAGCAGTGTAGCTGATCCATGCATTCGCCGTTCTACCATTCTTGACGCTGCTGTTCCAGACCACGGTGGCATTAGATTTGATTGAATCGATGTCGATTCCAATGTGATTCGGGCTTGGATCCCAGTCATTCCGAAAGCTGTCAAACTCGACGGCCACGGTGCGATTCGGTGACGTGTTTGGAGTTGGCTGCTCGCTGAAGAGGCCGAGGTAGCCACCGGAGGAATTGTCAGGGATGCTGGAAGGGTATGGCGTGAGGAAGAAAGCTAGTCCATGGCCATACACTGATTCGTTGAAGGAGTCGATGACGAACGAAAAATGGGTGATGAAGTCGGTCAGCTCTCCGGTGCCAGAGTTCCAAAGGAGAAGCGGCTCCTTGTACACCGCTCTGCCAACGCTGTTGGTGATTGGTGTGTTGAGCTCGTTCTTGGTGAGCCTGATCTCCTTGTCGAAGAAAGCATCGCCCTGGAACTCGATCCTCACCGGCGTGTTCTGATCGAAACTGGAGAAGTTGAAGGCAAGCGAGCTTGCAAAGGGAACCAAGATGGAAAAGAAGATCAGGGTGGAGAAAATTCTTGAACTGGAGGGAACCATGGCTGAAAGGTAAGCAAAGATCATTGGCAAGTTTTCATGCCAGAATGAAGCATGGAGATAAGGGATGAGTAAGGAGGAAGCAATGAGCTAGCTGCTCCCTAATATGACATTGAAAAGCAGCGTTTAGGAGAGGTCAAGACGGTCCAATTGCGCGTGGCCGACTTGATCAGCTATGAATTGTTTTTAAGCCAGGCGACCTGATGGGGCGATTAGGGGAATAAGAAAACCAATTCGAGGCTCGGCTTAATTATTTCCTTGATGAACTCAATCTGTTCATGAACTATCTGTTCGGAAAAAATGGGGTATCAAAAGTCTGCTAATAAACATTTGTTATGACACAGATGTTGCATATATAGATGTCAATTATCAACCTCTTTTTGGCTTACTTCATTGACCAAATGGGAAAGCTCTCACCTAACGCAACATCAGGCCGAACGCAGGTCTCTACCAATGGCTGGCCTAGTCAATTGCCCTGGCAACACCATGAATGGTTGGACGGCCGCTCTACCAAAACCAGAAAGTTCACCGATTGGGTCATCGCACCAGGTGGCAGCCGGCTAAATTTTGCTGATTTCTATACCATGCGCTGCTGAAAATTTGTTCACATACAATAACAAACAAGCAAATAGGGCTGTTGATGCCTTTGCTTGTATACATTTTCTTTGTGTGCGCATTTCAAAGCAATTATAATAGTAAGAAGTGGGTAATTGTACTAAAGTTGAAAAGACTTTGGAGAAAACGCCGCGTATTGAGAGATGAATCCAAATTCCCCAGTTATATCCGGTCTTCCACCATGGATGTCAGTTACCAATTTTATTGAAAGATATATTATGTTTAACAAAAGAAAAAAAGATTTATTATGAAAGGTGATGTGGGGAGTATTTCCCCTGACCTCGGTGCCTACCAAGGAGAAGCCAGAAAGAGATGGCCGACCTGTCCACCTCAGCCACAGATGACCCAAAGTTATGATCCCCCTAGTCTGCTATACTCGGTGGCAATTATGCTCAGGATCGTTATCTAATCGTTATGGCATGGAGAGAGCATCCGAGACTGCCAGATGACAATTCATCCCAATCACATATTAACTGCGGGATGTAATCATCACGTGCACAATCACCATGGAGATAGCCACACCACATCGTAGAAACAGCCATCAACCTCCTCTATAACTAAAGGGAGAGAAGTGATCCTTAAGAAAGTCGAAAGCCTCTCTCACTCTCTTATCCTCGTCATTCTCTTTTCTATTATTTTTTAATTTTTACATAACTTGAGCACCGAAGAATCCCATCAAAAATCTCTAGCAAGGAACTTCTTTGTGGGTCCGATCCTTTATTTGGGATCTTTAGCCACTCCATCGATTAATGTCACCTTGGCCCAACCGACTTCAATTTCACCTTCGAGATTAATAATAATAAATTTGTGCTAAAAGAAGAGCCATTCGCTCATTTTAGAAGAAAGAAATCCAACACTTCAAGAGGGATCCAATGCTTCGTATCACTCCAATAGGTCCACCACCTCAACCCGCATTGGCAGTGAGCATAGTTCAATCTACTTGTTTAGTAGGTGCGGACCCTGACCACAGCTGTTGCAGCTTGTTTCTGATTGGTGTCGGGAGACAAGGAGGCATAGCACTATAGCAACCTGCAAAAAAATTCGGACCAGAGGATTGTGAAGGAAAAATGGGTAGTTCGAAGCATATATTTTTAAAATACAGCGGAATAATAAAAGATTAAACATTTTAATCTTCTAAACATACCTTAGATTAGATCTAAACTACTATTAAGGATCTATGACATGAAAAATTTACATATAAAATCTGATATAAAATAGAAAACTGCATCGATCACATCGATGCCCTGAATCTGATCTAACTTTTAGATTATATCGGTAGAGTTCAGAACTCATCATCTTTTTATGGATCGATGATCTCTGCTGCTGGTAAGCATGGTACAAAGCTCCCACTGATGCTGAGCAGCCGCACAGGTCGTCCGACCTCTACAGATCGTCCACTCGAAGCTTTGATCAGATCTTCTTTCATCGGAGTGCTAGCTCGCATTGAAGGCTCTGGATGGCTGATCCAAGCTCCTTTCTTCGAATCTTCCGAACTCTTCTAGATCAGAAGATGAAGCTTTATGAGAAGATGATGGTGTAAAAGATTAGACAAGACTTTTGTATTTTTCTTCTCACAAAATCTAGATATGAAACTCTAGAACCCACAGCTCACGCCCGAGAGGAAGAACACTTCCTCTGTTTCTCATGCATGGAAGCCCAACCCACTCTCAACTTTTTACGTCCCCTCTCTCAATTTTTTTATGCCAAAAATCACTTCTAATCTCGCACAAAACTGATCCCCTTTTAAGGTTGGCATCCTATAGAAAATAAGGTTAAGAATAAGATAGTTTCGGTTTAAATTCAAGTGTTGGTTGATCCTTATCACCAATTCAAATCAAATTTGAATTAAATTTTGAACCAAACTTTATCTTTATTTTATAAACTCAGAGAGAAATCGACCAACATCAGAATGGTGCAAAAAATCTCATGCAAAAATACTTTATGCATGGAGAAATATGATGGCATGAAGAGGAGAGTCTAACTCAATTTGGACTCTAAGTTTTCATTCAAATTCAAACCAATTTGATCTCAAATTTAAACCAACCAATTTTTAATTCAAAAGGACTTAGATGAGGATGTGGGAAAGGCTCTTGGGCATGAGAAAAAATTATGTAAAATAATTCTTATGTGAAGAATAAGAGGGCATAGATAAAGGAGGTACAAGAGATTCGAATTCGAATTATTTTTCTTATCCAATTAAATTCTTAACCCAACCAAATTAGATTAAACCCAATTGGACCATTAAACCCAATATAATTAGATAGCAAATAGCTTTGATCAAATCATAATCAAATAAAAAATTAATTGATTTCAAGTCCTGATCATATCAGAAATCGAATATCCTTAGCGATTAGGTCATCTCATAACCTAATCGAGTCAAACCAAATTGAAACTAATTCAATTAGATTCGATCTAAACCTCAATGTTTAATCAAATTGAATTAATTAATAATCTATTACTAATCAATCTTTCTATAATTCATCAACAATTAGCAAATTGATTTATTATAATTTTTGCATAGGGTTAATTATCAATCAAATTGACTGTTTTACCATAGAACGATTCTTAATCGTTGATCAGCCATATGATTAGTTAGAAATTTTTTTTGAGTGTCACCCCATAGGTTCGAACCTAAACTGGTAGTATGAGAATAATCTTCCTATACCAATCAAAGTGACTGTTGGATATAAAATACCCCCCAGCCGAAGTTCGCGATGGGAGTGACCCTCCGGGGATCCAACTGACTTTCGACCTCCGGCAACGTCTCTTCAAACCTCCCAGATGATCGAGCCTCCGCCACACCCCCAAGTTTTGTCGACGAGCAGGACCCCGCCATCGCCGACCAGATTCTTCGCGACGTTCGGACTCCTACGGGAGCCTGATCTCGCCAGCTACAAGCAAACTTCGTCCGGACTCCTACGAGAGCCGGACTCCGCCTTCTACTCCGACTGCAGGAAGACTTCGTCTGGACTCCTACGGGAGCCAGATCTCGTCTCCGACTCCAGTCACAGGCAGACTTTGCCCGAAATCCTACGGGAGTCGGGCTCCGTCCTCGACCCCGACTGCGGGAAGGCTTCGCCCGGGTTCCTACGGGAGCCGGGCTCCGCCCACGACTTCGCTTGCAGACTTCGTCCGGACTCCTACGGGAGCCAGACTCCGCCTTCTACTCCGACTGCAGGAAGACTTCGTCTGGACTCCTATGGGAGCCGAACTCTGCCTTCTACTCCGACTGCAGGAAGACTTCGTTCGGACTCCTACGGGAGCCAGATCTCATCTCCGACTCCAGCCACAGGCAGACTTCGTCCGGATTCCTACGGGAGCCGAACTTCGTCCCCAACCTCAACTGCTGGAAGGCTTCACCCAGACTCCTACGGGAGCCGGGCTCCGTCCTCGACCCTGACTGCGGGAAGGCTTCGCTCGGGATCCTACGGGAGCCGGGCTCCACCCACGACTTCGCTTGCAGGCAAACTTCGTCCGGACTCCTACGGGAGCCGGACTTCACCTTTGACTTTAATTGCAGGTAGACTTTGACCAGATTCCTACGGGAGCCTGATCTCGCCAGCTACAGGCAGACTTCGTCCGGACTCTTACGGGAGCCGGACTCCATCTTCTACTCTGACAGCAGGAAGACTTCATCCGGACTCCTATGGGAGCCGGACTCCGTCTTCTACTCCAGACTCCATCTTCTACTCCGACTATAGGCAGACTTCGTTCGGACCTCTACGGGAGCCGGACTCCATCTTCTACTCCGACTGCAGGCAGACTTCGTCTGGACTCCTATGTGAGCCGGACTTCATCTTCTATTTCAACTACAGGAAGACCTCGTCCGAGCTCCTACAGGTTCCGAACTTCGCTACCGACTCCAACCGAACTTCTGCCGACAAGTCTGGACCCCCTGGCAGGCCACAATAATTACCACGATTCTGCTCCACTCCCCACGACGGATCCTACGCAGCTCCATTACTCCCTAGCAGGCCGTACTAACGGCCACGATTCTGCTCCACTCCCTGCGGCGAATCCTGTGCGATTCCACCACTCCCTGGCGAGTCGCAACAACAGACACCGCTCCACCCCCCGCAACTAATTCCACGTGGCGAGCCATGATTACAGCCATGACTCCACCCCATTACTCTTCATGATAAACTCCTCCTGACCATGGATAGCCCACTGCCAGACGGTTACAAACATCACTATCAATCTGTTGCTCCCTCCGCCTATAAAAAGAGGACCCCAGATACGTTATTCTCTAAGCTCTCATTTTTACCTAGAAATTCTGCTAAAATTTTCGTTCAAGCACTCCATTCTTGTTGAGGCAGAGAACTAACTTGAGCATTGGAGGGTCTTGCCGGAGCAACCCCACCTCCGGTTTAGACTTCTTTTGCAGGTCCCGACGGCGACTGCGACTCCAGCTTCTCCAGCGCAAGCGGATTTTTGCACCAACAGGATTGGCGCTAGAGGAAGGGCGTGAACCTTCGCAGTACCCTTGTTCTTAAAGGAGCGCTCAACGGAACCGTCTCTGGTCATCTTCTTCGACATCCGCTCCTCCTTCCCCCCACTGGATCCTCGCCCGATGACTTCTCGCGAAGCATCCACACGGTGACCTACGGCCTCCGCAGCCAGATCTCAGGCTCCTATCTCGCCTCTGGGTTCCCGGGCCCCACATCCTCCAGCAATGGTCGCCGGCATGGAGTGGTCGATGGATTTCGCCAACACCATCTCGGGAGGATCCCGACAAGAAGCAACCAACGTACTGGCCGTACCCCCCAAGCGACAAAAGATTGAGGAGCCCATAACCTTTACTGAAGAAGACGCTCAAGGAGTTCAATTCTCTCATAACGACATGGTTGTAGTTTTTTTGAATATAGCAAATTACGACGTCTGCCGCATTCTTATCGACAATGGAAGTTCGGCCGATATTTTGTTCTACGATGCCTTTTCAAGAATGCCCATCCTTGACGGCCATTTGAGACCGATTAGCTCCCCTCTAGTAGGGTTTACCGACGATGCTGTTCCGACGGAGGGAATAATAATTTTGACTGTGGCCGCAGGTCGATATCCAAGGCAATCCAGGGCTCTGGTGAATTTCCTGGTGGTGAAGGCGCTGTCAGCCTACAACGCAATCCTTGATCGACCTGGCCTCAATGCTCTCTGAGCCATCGTATCAACCTACCATTTGAAGTTGAAATTCCCCACCAACCAGGGGATCAGAGAGGTCTGAGGAGACCAAGCCCTGGCCAGACACTGCTACAACATAGCCTTGCAAAGAAGCAACCAATCTGACCCCTGTCCAGTCGATGGACTGGATGCTCGCGACGACCTCACTGAAGAGAGGGGCGTTCCAATCGAAGATCTGGTACCGATCCCTTTGAACAACGGAAATGCAGAGCATGTAGCGATGATCGGCTCCAACCTGGGGGAGGGGGTGCGGATGTGTCTCATCAATTTTCTATGAAAGAACACGGACATTTTCGCTTGGGTTCCAGCAGACATGCCGGATATTGACACGGAAGTCATGGAGCACTGCCTGGCCGTCGATCCAAAGCATCGATCGATGAAAGAAAAAATTCGAGGTCATGCGCCAGAGAGGCAGAGAGCGATAGCCGAGAAAGTGGACAAGCTCCTTAAAGCCAAATTCATTAGGGAAGTCAATTATCTTGATTGGATTTCCAACGTTGTCCTAGTCAAAAAAGCAAATGGCAAGTGGAGGATGTGCATAGACTTTAAAAAGCTGAATAAGGCCTGCCTAAAGGACAGCTACCTCCTTCTCAGAATCAATCAACTGGTGGATGCGACCTCGGGCCATGAGCTCCTTACCTTCATGGATGCATTCTCCGGCTATAATCAAATCAGGATGGCATCGAAAGATGAAGAAAAGACCGCTTTCATTACTAACCGTGGCCTTTACTGTTATAGGGTCATGCCTTTCGGTCTCAAAAATGCAGGCGCAACCTACCAGCGGTTGGTGAACAAAATCTTCAAGGAGCAGATCGGCCACAATATGGAGGTCTACGTGGACGACATGCTCGTAAAAAGCAAATCTTTCGTGGACCACGTCACCGACCTCGAGGAGACCTTCGACGCTCTTCGAAAATATAAAATGAAGCTGAACCTGACTAAATGCGCTTTCGGAGTAACCTCAGAAAAGTTCCTGGGCTTCATGGTGTCAGGGCACGGGATTGAGGCCAATCCAGAAAAAATTTGCGCCATCCAGGAGATGGCCGTCCCAAAGTCGATAAAAGAGGTTCAGTGCCTTACAGGGAGAGTAGCGGCCCTGAATCGCTTCGTCGCAAGGTCGGCCGAACGGTGCTTACCCTTCTTTCAAACCCTTAAGCAGCCGAAGAACTTCTGTTGGACCTCTGAGTACCAGCAGGCATTCGAAGAACTAAGGAGCTACCTCGGCTCACCCCCACTGTTGGCAAAGCTGGAGCCTGGGGAGGAACTATTTTTATACCTGGCGGTCTCTCCCATGGCTCTCGCGGTTGTCCTTGTCAAAGAAGAAGCGAAAGTCCAACGGTCGATCTACTACGTCAGTCACGCGTTGAGAGACGCTGAGACCAGGTATACCAAATTAGAAAAACTGACTTATGCCTTGTTGATTGCAGCCCAGAGGCTACGACCCTACTTTCAAGGGCACACCGTAACGCTGCACACCGACCAACCGATCAAGGTGATTTTGCACCGGGCGGACGCCTCCGGGAGGATGGCAAAATGGGCGATCGAGCTCACAGAATTCAACATCAACTATCGACCCAGGCCAGCAATGAAGGCCCAAATATTGGCAGATTTCATAGTGGAGTGTACCATCCCAGAGGAGGCCGAACCTGAACAAGGCGAAATTGACGGTCTGAAGCCCCGACCGAACTCCCCCAAAGAAGAAGCAGATCCCTCTGATCGCTTTTGGGCCCTCTATGTGGACGAGTCTTCCAACATGTCAGGCACAGGTGCGGGCCTGATCTTGATCAGTCCGGAGGGAATCGTCGTGGAGTATGCTCTGCATTTTGAGTTCCCCGCAACGAACAATGGAGCGAAATATGAAGCTCTGATCGCAGGACTGAGGATCACCAAAGAGCTGGGAATAAATCGACTCCGGGTCCACAGCGACTCTCAACTGATAGTGGGACAAGTCAACAGAAATTACGAAGCGTGGGAGGACAGCATGGCTAAATACCTTGAAAGGGTAAAGGAGCTCGTCCCCGCCTTCAGCAGCTTCAACATCAGACAGATTCCGAGGTTGGAAAATATTAGGACTGACCTTCTCTCCAAGCTGGCAACATTGGCTCCAGCCGAATTGCCCAAAGGCATTCTTTTTGAAGTTCTAAAGTGCCCGAGTATAGAAGAATCGCGGCCCGTGATGGAAATTGACCACGAGCCCAGCTGGGTCGACCCACTGATAACCTATCTCAGAGATGGGGTTCTCCCCCAGGATGCAAAAGAGGCTCGGAAGCTCAGAAATCAAGCCTCCCGATACATCCTTTATGAGGGCAAGTTGTACAAGAGATCATACTCTTTGCCCCTTTTGAAATGTCTCCGACCTTCAGAAGATGACTACGCCTTGTGGGAGGTGCATGAAGGAATCTGCAGAAACCATCTGGGGGCTAGATCTTTATCCCACAAGTTGCTCCGCCAAGAATATTATTGGCCGACAATGCATCATGATTCGATTGAATATGTCAGAAAGTGTGATCGATGCCAGAGATATGCCAATATCCAGAGACAGCCCGCCACCGAGCTTACACCCTTGAGTGCCCCATGGCCTTTTGCGTAATGGGGGTTGGACATCCTTGGCCCCTTTCCCATGGCATCGGGGCAGAGAAAATTTCTCCTTGTAGCGATCGACTACTTCACCAAATGGGTCGAAGCCGAACCACTAGCAAAAATCACAGAAGCAAAAGTGCAAGATTTCATTTGGAAGTCGATCGTATGTAGGTTCGGTCTGCCTAGGACCCTAATCACTGATAATGGGCGACAATTCGCGGGAGCAAGATTTGCCGAATTCTGTGAAGATCTAAACATCTCCCACAACTTCACATCAGTAGCCCATCCTCAGACGAACGGCGAAGCTGAGGTGACTAACAGAACCCTTCTACAGGGGATTAAGACAAGGCTCGAAAAGGCGAAGGAAACTTGGACGGATGAACTTTATCATGTGTTGTGGGCGTATCGAACTACCCAAAGACTGCCCACAGAGGAGACCCCCTTTGCTTTGGCCTTCGGAACGGAGGCCGTCATCTCAATTGAGCTTAAACTCCCGTCGGCACGAGTCGTGGCATTCGACGAACATCAAAATTCGCAAGGTCTTAAAGCCAACCTCGACCTGCTGGAAGAAAAGCGGGAGGTAGCTCAGGTTCGAATGGCAGCCTACAGACAGAAAGTCGCTCGCTATTACAACTCCAGGATCAAGAACAAAGTCTTTAGAGCAGGAGATCTAGTGCTTCGACGGGCCACTATCTCGCAACCTCAGGATCGAGGGAAGCTCGCCCCAAACTGGGAGGGCCTGTATGAGGTCAAAGAAATAGTCCGACCCGAAACTTATTATCTTAAGGAACTCAGAGGAGCCGACCTCCCGCGACCCTGAAGCTTGAAAAACTTACGGATGTACTACCAATAACTTTATTTTAATTAAAAGTTGTCTATCTACATGTCTCCCCCCTTTGGCACTATCTTACATCGATAGGGCAGTCCAAACAAATTGTATCAGAAGCAAGAGGGGAACCTCGTCTCGACAAAGTCGAAGGTCCGGTTCTCTTTAGACCGGATGGGGGAGAGGCCCTGCAACACCCATATGCGCCCCCACAGCCTTGTTAGGGACAGGAGGAGAACCTCGCCCTAACTTGAGCAAAGTCGAAGGTTCGGTTCTCTTTAGACCGGATGGGGGGAGAGGCCCTTCAACGCCCATATACGCCCCCACAGCCCTGTTACGGACAGGAGGAGAACCTCGCCCTAACTTGAGCAAAGTCGAAGGCCCGGTTCTCTTTAGACCGAATGGGGGGAGAGGCCCTGCAACGCCCATATGCGCCCCCACAGCCCTGTTAGGGATAGGAGGAGAACCTCGCCCTAACTCGAGCAAAGTCGAAGGTCCGGTTCCTTTTAGACCGGAAGGGGGGACCTTCCCCAGCGGCCCCTTCGCAATAAGGCTCCGTCTGGACTCCTACGGGAGCCAGACTTCGTCCCTGACTTCGGTCGTCGATAAACTCCGTCCGGATTCCCACGGAGGCCGGACTCCACCTCCAACTTCAACTGCGGACAAACTTCACCCGGACTCCTATGGGAGCCGAGCTTCGTCCCTGACCTTGATTGCAGGCGGATTTCGATCGGACTCCTACGGGAGCCAGATCTAGTCTCCGACTCCAGCTACGGGCAGGCTTCTTCCGGACTCTTATGGGAGCCGGAACCTCATCCCCAACTTCGACCACTGGTAAGTTCCGTCCGGGAGCCAGATTTTGCCTCTGACTTCAATCGCAGGTAAACTCCGTTCGGACTCCCACGGGAGCCGGACTTCGCCCCGACTTCGCTCATGGGAGCCGAACTCCCGTAGCCCCGCCAAGAGCGGAGGAAAAATTCCAAACGAAAAAAAAAAAGAGAAGAGAAAAGAGAGAAAAAAGAAGAGAAGTAAAGAGAAGAGAATACAACCATAACAATGGTAAAGAAAGGAAGTTCGACAGACAACAATTCGACGCAAAGCATAAATGAGGTAACAAAATCTCCTTCTCATTTCTCGATGTACGTTACAAGACCCAGAGGGCCAGAAAAATAAAACATTATTACAAGACTTGAAAGGGACACACCGGAGGCTACTTCGAGCTGTAGACTTCTCTTCTCTGTTCTATCCTTCCCAGCAGTATTTTCCAGCACGTGTGACAAGCCTCTCGGCTCTCGCCCCCCGCCTCGTTCCGCTCCACCTCCGAAATCCCAACTCTAGGGGGAAAAGGATGGGATAGATTCCAGGGGGTAGCAAGGGCAACGGCAGCGGCGACGACGACCTGTTTCAAGAAGAACCGAAATTACCCCGAAGGCATGCACCACCGCCATGTGCTCCATGACAACCACTGTCCTGGGTGTTCCGGTAAGGTCGGCATGCGCTACTTCCACCATCCCCGCAACAAGTTCTGCTGCCCCACCGTCGGTGCCGACCGCTTCTGGTCCCTCGGCCCCGACGGCATCAAGGATCCCGCCACGGCATGTGACGAAGGCTCTACCCCCTTGACCAGTGTCGCCCCGTTCGGCTACTCTGAAGTTCTCAGGCGGAACGTCTTCACCGGTTGCCTCCGTTATTAAACCCATGTTGTTGAAGGAATTCTCCCTTGAGCCCCAGTTAAAGTGGCGGGAACCCTCGGCAGCGGCTTGACAATTGGAGAACTCGCAGACTGCTGTTCTCCTCCTTGCACTCTTCTTAGTCTGTGACATCATCTCGAGATTGGCCTCCAAGGTGGAGGTCCCAGCGGGGGAACCCCTTGGAGAGACTCGGGGGATCGGAAGCGGCGGAAAGCCAGCAGAGATGGCAAAGACCGACGCGAAAGACGCTCGGAGTTGGAAGGGGCACCGATGGAGTGGCTGAGTGGCTAAGCTCTCAGGCGAAAGAAGGATGTCGTGAAGCCCATGGAGGAAAGGTGGGGGCTTAAATAGGCAATGGGGCCTGGCGCAGTTATGGCGGCAGGTGTCCCTAGGCCAACCAATGCCCACCATGTGTCCCGCATGTCCCGCTCACCGCGACCTGGGGTTGACCGTTCGCAAACTTTCATGGCACGATGCTTGGGATCACGTCCCGATGAGAGTTCCAAAAAGACTCTTCAGGTCGCCCTAATTGAAAAAAGGCTCCAGCATGCGCGCATTAAATGCCAACATATCTGAGGACGATCGTGCGCGGACGTCGAGGGAAGAACTTCAGCTGCAACAATCTTTCTGTACTTTCTTCATTCAAAATTCGAACTCGGAAGTAGGGGGACTGGTGTTGAGTATAAAATACCCCCCAGCCGAAGTTCACGATGGGAGTGACCCTCCGGGGATCCAACTGACTTTCGACCTCTGGCAACGTCTCTTCAAACCTCCCAGATGACCGAGCCTCCGCCACACCCCCAAGTTTTGTCGACGAGCAGGACCCCGCCAGCACCGACCAGATTCTTTGCGACGTCCAGACTCCTATGGGAGCCTGATCTCGCCAGCTACAGGCAGACTTCGTCCGGACTCCTACGGGAGCCGGACTTCGCCTTCTACTCCGACTGTAGAAAGACTTCATCCAGACTTTTACAAGAGCCAGATCTTGTCTCCGACTCCAGCCACAGGCAGACTTCGCCCGGACTCCTACGGGAGCCGGGCTCCGTCCTCGACCCCGACTGTGGGAAGGCTTCGCCTGGGTTCCTATGGAAGCCGGGCTCCGCCCATGACTTCGCTTGCAGACTTCGTCCGGACTCCTACGGAAGCCGGACTCCACCTTCTACTCCGACTGCAGGAAGACTTCGTCTGGACTCCTACGGGAGCCAGACTCTGCCTTCTACTCTGACTGCAGGAAGACTTCGTCCGGACTCCTACGGGAGCCAGATCTCGTCTCCGACTCCAGCCACAGGCAGACCTCGTCCGGATTCCTACGGGAGCCGAACTTCGTCCCCAACCTCAACTGCTGGAAGGCTTCACCCGGACTCCTACGGGAGCTGGGCTCCATCCTCGACCCCGACTGTGGGAAGGCTTCGCCTGGGCTCCTACGGGAGCCGGGCTCCGCCCACGACTTCGCTTGCAGGTAAACTTCATCCGGACTCCTACGGGAGCCGAACTTCGCCTCTGACTTTAATTGCAGGTAGACTTTGACCGAACTCCTACGGGAGCCTAATCTCGCCAGCTACAGGCAGACTTCGTCCGGACTCCTACGGGAGCCGGACTCCGTCTTCTACTCCGACTGCAGGAAGACTTCGTCCGGACTCCTACGGGAGCCGGACTCTGTCTTCTACTCCGACTACAGGCAGACTTTGTTCGGACCTCTACGGGAGCCAGGCTCCATCTTCTACTCCGACTGCAGGCAGACTTCATCTGGACTCCTATGTGAGCCGGACTCCGTCTTCTATTTCGACTGCAGGAAGACCTCATCCGAGCTCCTACAGGTTCCGGACTTCGCTACCGACTCCAACCGAACTTCTGCCGACAAGTCTGGACCCCCTGGTAGGCCACAATAATGACCACGATTCTGCTCCACTCCCCACGGTGGACCCTACACAGCTCCATTACTTCCTGGCAGGCCATACTAACGGCCACGATTCTGCTCCACTCCCTGCGATGGATCTTGTGCGATTCCATCACTCCCTGGTGAGTCGCGACAACGGACGCCGCTCCACCCCCCGCAACTGATTCCACATGGCGAGCCATGATTACAGCCACGACTCCACCCCATTACTCTTCATGATAAACTCCTCCTGACCATGGGCAGCCCACTGCCAGATGGTTACAAACATCACTATCAATCTGTTGCTCCCTCCGCCTATAAATAGGGGACCCTAGATACGTTATTCTCTAAGCTCTCATTTTTACCTAGAAACTCTGCTAAAATTTTCGTTCGAGCACTCCATTCTTGTTGAGGTAGAGAACTGACTTGAGCATCGGAGGGTCTTGCCAGAGCAACCCCACCTCTGGTTTAGACTTCTTTTGCAGGTCCCAGCGGCGACCGCGACTCCAGCTTCTCCGACGCAAGCGGATTTTTGCACCAACAGTGACCATCTAGCAATGATACCATGACGTTCAGATAGGTTGAAAGATTGTAAAGCATCATTCAATAACCTATTAGCATATGGTTACTGTATAATTCATCCTTTTGACCCAAATGCTCAAGGTAACTTAGGATTTAACTGTTAACCCTAATATGGTCATCCACATTATATTTTAATTTTTAAAATCCATCACATGAGTTATCCCGACCAAAGTTTTACTGAATTGAAATACACTGATACATTAACTCCTACTTATTCAGAGGGATCAATTCCATCTGAACTCATACACCGACTTCGCAAGTACTTGACTATGCCCAGAAATCTTTTATTACTGAATTAAAAATTTAGATAGTCCGGCATCAAAGTATAGTGAGTTGCTTGTAAGTCACCATGGTGATCTCAGATCGGAGGGACACTTATATCCATATCCTTCATGAGCTATCCTTGATAGCAGAGTGCTTAGTAATTGATCACGTTCAGTAAGATGTACTCTTACATCTCACTTGCATGCCATACCAGTGTTTTCACACTCCTTGGTTAAAAGGATAACCAAAGTACATGGCACATAATGATCTATACTTGATATAGCTATTGTCCTAATAATAGTATATCATTTGATCATGAACTTAAGATTTAAGGACTAAACGATATATCTTTCTATATTGAATCAAATAGTCCTAAGGACTTCATCATATAATAGGAGTTCAAAATGAGATGTATACAGTGATGAAAAAATTAAATAATATTTATTAATTTAATAATTTATATATAATTATAATGATAAGCACAACCGTCAACAGGCTGATGATTGGCTTTAGGATACAATTTTCAACAACTCTCACTTGGACTAAAGCCAATCGGTACAGTATCGTATACCCATCTTTGATTTGTAGTCTTCAAACTCCTTGACATTGAGATCTATAGTAAATGGGTCAGTCAGATTCTCCTCTCCGTTGATCTTTTGAAGCTCGACGTCACCTTGATCAACGATCTCTCGGACCAGATGGTAATGGTGTAGAATGTGCTTGATCCACTGATGTGACTTTGATTCTTTTGCTTGAGCAATGACACCAGTACTGTCACAGTACAACAAGACAGGGCCATTAAGGGAGGGTGCCACTCTGAGATTGTTGATGAACTTTCGTAACCACACAGCTTCTTTTACAGCATCGGATGCCGCGATATATTTCGCCTCACAAGTAAAGTCGGTCACAGTGTGTTGTTTGAAACTTTTTCAGTAGATTACTCCATCGTTCAAGGTATAAATATATCCCGACACACTCTTGCTGTCGTCATAATCTGAATGAAATTAGAGTCTGTAAACCCCATAAGTTTTAAATCAGATTCTCCATAGATAAGCCATTGATATTTAGTATGTCTTAAATACTTAAGGATGGTCTTTACGACCTTCCAGTGATTCTCATCTGAATCAAACTTGTATCTGCTCACTACTCCTAATGAGTTTGCCACATCCGGTTGCGTACATATCATGATGTATATAATAGATCCCACTACCAAAGCATATGAAATTCTACTCATACGCTTTCTCTTTTGAGAAGTTGTCGAACAATCACTCTTTGAGAGAGAAATTTCTTGGTCTATCAGAAGATAGCCTTTCTTGCAATTCTCCATACTGAACCTTTTCAGCACAGTATCAGTGTATGTCGATTGGGATAATCCAAGCAACCTTTTAGATCAATCTTTATAGATCTTCATCTCAAGGATGAAGAATTTTCTCTCAAGTCTTTCATGGAGAACTGTGATGACAACCAAATTTTATTCTCTATAATGCAGGATGTCATTCTCGATTAAGAGAATGTCATCAATATATAAAATAAGAAATACTACCACAAAGTTATTAATCTATTTGTATATACAGGGTCCCTTTCCATTCTTAATGAAGCCATACGTTTGGATCACTTTATCAAAATGCATGCTCTAACTCCAAGATGCTTGCTTAAATCCATAGATGGACCTTTGAAGCTTGCATACCTTAGACTTATCTGTGGATATAAAATCTTCAGGTTGTATCATATACACCTCTTCTTCTAGCTCTCCATTTAGAAAGATTGTTTTTACATTTATTTGCCAGATTTCATAGTCCAGATATGTTGCTACCTCAAGCATAATTTGAATAGATTTGACTATTGTCACAGGAGAAAATATCTCATCATAGTCAATACCACAACACTGACGGTAACCCTTGGTAACTAGACTGGCTTTATAGGTCTCCACTTTTTCATCTATGTCCCTCTTCTTTTTGAAGATCCACTTACACCCTATGAATTTTACCCCTTCAGATGGGTCAACCAATGTCCATACATTGTTGATTTTCATAGACTCCATTTTAGATTTCATAGCTTCCAGCCACTTATCGGAGTTAGACCTCTGCATCGCATCCATATAGGTGATCGAATCTGTGGAAAAATTCAGTGTAGGGGTTAAATGATAATTTTAAAACTTTTTCAAAATTATGATTTTATAGTGAAAAAATATTAATTAATCTAATTAATTAATATGATTTTATCCTACACTAGGATCTAAATAAGATATATAGCATGCATGCATTTAAATTTGAAATTCAAATTCAAACAGTAAATACTTTACTGTAATGTGTTCAGAACACAATACCTTTGTGCAGGTAGTAGATCACCGCAATCAGATCACCGTCGGGAGAGTCTGATCATCGCGATGCAGTCACACAGTGTGTCTGGCCTTTATGGATCATCCACACAAAGCTTTTGGTCTGATCGACTCCTCACAAGTGCTAGCTCGTTGTAGAGCCCTTTTGACGGTGGATGCTGATCGAACTCCTTCAATCGATGTCTATCGATTCTTTGGATGCTCTGGATCGTCAACAGATGTGCTTGAGAGGATGTTGAAGATCTTCCTGAGATTTTGTGGGCTCACGATACTCGTAGCTCACTTTCCAAACCCCAGGTTAAAACTCTAGAGAATTCATCGGAAACCTTGCACCCATTTTTCTTTATTTTCTTTTTTTCTCTTAGAAGGATATGGACTTCCTTCTCATGCACAAGACTTCCTCATGCCCCAAAATTTTTCTCCAAAAATCTTCTTCTTGCACGCCCTACTCTTCTCCTCCTTTTATAACAACGTCAAACATCTTATCCAAAAGAAAGGATAAAGATGAGTAATTGCACATTTGAATTCAAATCAAATTTTGAATTCAAATGGACACCAACTCATCCCTTATCCACTAAAGGCGTGAGGCGTGGCTTAAATTATGCATGGAGTGATTTCATGAGAAACCTTTTCTCATATAATAAATGAGGCGTAAAAAAAGGGATAAGGTGCAAAGATTGATTGCCCATTCAAATTCAAACTTTATTTTGAATTTGAATGGCCAACCAATCATCCTTATCCATTCATATGGCACATTAAAGTGGGGTGTGGAGAGGGCTTGGCGTGAGGAAATAATTCATGAGAAGTTTCTTCTCATGAATTCAAATGGGTGCAATAGAAGTGAGGTGGCGCATGGAGATTGGGTCAAGGTGGTTTAATTATTTAAACCAACCTAATTGAACCAAATAAGTTAGGTCCAATTAGACTAATTAAACCCAACTAAATTAGGCTTAATTAGACTCAATAAAATCTTAATCAAATCAAGAATTGACTAAGCCCAACCCCCGATCAAATCGGAGACCAAACCATCTTGACGATTAGGTCAACTCTTAACCTAATCGGGTCAAACCCAACTGATCCAATTCAATTGAACTTGATCCAAAAATAATTACTCAATCAAATTGAGTTAATTAGTGATCAAATCATTAATTAAATCTATCATAAATTTGAGTCCAAATCCGATGGGCAATCGGACATCAGAATTCATCGATATGTAACCCTGATCGAAAAGTCCCAACCAGTGGGACTCTTGAGCCCGGTACCCATAATGTGTGGAACTCATGATCAGAGAATCCTGATTCTCGATCACTGAGTCTCAAACATGTAGGATTCTACACCAGCCATCAGATCAGATAGGAACCTCTAATGTGTGTGACCCTGAAGGTTCGAACCTAAGTCGGTAGCACAGGAATCAATTCCTGTACTAATCGAAGTGACCATCTAGCAGTGGTACCCGACGTTCGGATAGATCGAATAGTCGCAATCGCAACACTCAGAATCTACATGAATATGGTTACTGTATAATTCATCCTTTTGACCCTTGTGTTTAGGATGACTCAGGGTTAAACTGTCAAACCTGATCAGATCATCCGAATCATGCTCAACTCAAACAGTCCTGTGACTCCTCACAAGGACTACCCTGGCCAAGGTTTTGCTAAATTGAAATACAACTATACACAGCTCCTAAACTGAAGTGGTCAATCCCATCATGACACATGCACCGATAAGTCAAGTACTTGACTACACCCAGCAGCCTTCCGTCACTGAATTAGAAATTCAGGTAGTCCAGTGCCTAAGTGCAGTGAGTTGCTAACAAGTCACCATGGTGATCTTAGGTCGGAGGGACATTTATACTCATATTCCATCAGAGCAAATCTTGACAGCAGACATAGCTCCGAAGTCGGTCACGTTCAGTGCAGATGTACCCTTACATCTCACTTGTATGCCATACCAGTGTCTTCACACTCATTGGTTAAGAGGACAACCAACCTATATGGCACACAACGACCTATACTTGATAAACATTGTCATCCTTGGTAACAACGTATCATTTGGTCGCGAACAAATTTAAGGACTAAACGATAAATCCTCCTTTGTCGAATCTAAATAGTCCTAAGGACTTCACCATAGCATAGGAGTTTATTAGAAGATGAAATATTTTATGATGAAAAATATCAAAATAATTTTTATTAATTCATAATTCATGTACATATACAAAAATGAGCACAACCGTCAACAGACTGACGATTGGCTTTGGGATACTATTCCCAACAATCTCTCACTTGGCCTAAAGCCAATCGGTGCAGTATCTAAAACCCATCTTCGACTTGTAGTCGTCGAACTCCTTCACCGTAATGGCTTTAGTGAATTGGTCGGCCAGGTTCTCCTTCCCGTCGATCTTCTAAAGATCGATGTCACCTCGATCCATAATTTCTCAGATGAGATGGTAGCGGCGCAGAATATGCTTCGTCCGCTGGTGTGCCTTTGGTTCCTTCACCTGAGCAATGGCTCCAGAGCTGTCACAGTAGAACAGAACTGGACCAACAAGGGAGGGTGCTACTCCGAGCTCGGTGATGAATTTTCTCAGCCACACCACTTCTTTGGCAGCATCTGATGCAGCGACATACTCCACCTCGCAAACTGAATCAGCCTCTGTATGCTACTTGAAACTTTTCCAGTAGATAGCCCCATCATTAAGGGTAAAAATAAATCCCGACATACTTTTGCTATCATCGTGATCAGACTGGAAACTAGAGTCTGTAAACCCTATAAGTCTCAAGTCTGATTCACCATAAACAAGCCACTAGTCTTTAGTATTTCTTAAATACTTCAGGATGGTTTTAACAACCTTCTAGTGATTCTCCCCTGGATCAAATTGGTATCTACTCACTACCCATAGTGAGTATGCCACATCTGGTCGTGTACATGTCATGGCGTACATGATAGATCCCACTACCGAAGCATATGGAATCCTACCCATACGCTCTCTCTCTTGTGGTGTTGTCGGATAATCCCTCTTCGAGAGAGAAATTCCATGACCTATCGGAAGATAGCCTTTCTTGGAATTCTCCATGCTGAACCTCTTCAGCATAGTATCAATGTACGTGGACTGTGATAAACCAAGCAACCTTTTAGATCTATCCCTATAGATCCTCATCCCTAGGATGTAGGAAGCTTCTCCCAGATCCTTCATGGAGAACTGTGACGACAGCCAAATCTTTATTCCCTATAATGCAGGGACATCATTTTCGATTAAGAGAATATCATCCACATACAATATAAGAAATACTACTACTGGACCATTAGCCCACTTATAAATGCATGGCTCTTCTCCATTCTTAATGAAGCCATACGTCTTGATCATTTTATCAAAACGTATGTTCCAACTCCGTGATGCCTGCTTAAGTCCATAAATGGACCACTATAGCCTACACACCTTAGACTCATCTGTGGATGTGAATCCTTCAGGTTGTATCATATACACCTCTTCATCCAGCTCTCCATTTAGAAAAGCTATCTTCACATCCATCTGCCAGATTTCATAGTCCAGATGGGCAGCTATCGCAAGCATAATTCGAATGGATTTGAGCATTGCCACAGGAGAAAATATCTCGTCATAGTCTATACCATAACATTGATGATATCCCTTGGCAACCAGATGGGCTTTATAGGTTTCCACCTTTCCGTCTATGCCTCTCTTCGTCTTGAAGACCCACTTACACTCTATGGGTTTTATTCCTTCGGGTGGGTCAACCAATGTCCACACATCGTTGACCTTCATGGACTCCATTTCAGATTTCATGGCCTCCAGCCATTTCTCAGAGTCGGATCTCTGTATTGCATCTATGTAGGTGATCGAATCTTCATCATTTTCATCAAGTTCGATAGGATCGCCGTCTCGGACCAAGAAACCATAGTATCTGTCCGATTGACGTGATACTCTACCAGATCGCCTTAAGGGTGCTTGAACAATGGACTCCGGATCTGATCTAACCAAATTCGGTTCAGGTTCAGCAACTTGTGTCGGTTTTTCCACCTGTCGAACTTCGTCAAGTTCGACCTTAGAGGCAACAGTCCCTTCACCAAGAAACTCCTTTTCCAAAAAGATTGCCTTAAGGCTGACAAACACTTTTTGCTCATTAGCTAGGTAGAAGTAATATCCTTTGGTCTCTTTTGGGTATCCTATAAAATTACATTTGTCAGACCTAGGTCCAAGCTTGTCCGTAATTAAATGTTTAACATAAGCCGGACACCCCCAAACCCTAAGGTGCGAGAGTACTGGCTTACGTCCTATCCATATCTTATATGGCATTTTGGTTACAGACTCACTCGGAACTCTATTTAGAAGGTAACAAGCTGATTCGAGCGCATATCCCTAGAGGAAGATCGGCAGACCAGCAAACCCCATCATAGATCGAACCATGTCCAACAAGGTCTGATTCCTCCTTTCAAATACACCATTATGTTGTGGTATTCCAGGAGGAGTCCACTGAGAGAGAATCCCATTCTCCCCAAGATATGTCAGAAAATTATTGGAAAGGTATTCACCTCCTCGATCAGATCGAAGAGTTTTAATACACTTTTCAGTTTATTTTTCTACCTCATTTTAGAATAGTTTGAACATTTCAAATGACTCCAATTTATGCTTTATTAAATAGACATACCCATACCTCGATAGGTCGTCTATGAAGGTTATGAAGTAGAAATATGCATCTTTTATACTTGAGCTCATGGGTCCACATACATCAGAATGTACCAAACCCAAGAGTTCACTGGCTCACTCACCTTTTTCAGTAAAAGATGATTTGGTCATTTTACCAAGAAGACAGGACTCACAGGTTGGAAGTGATTCACAATCACCTACTTCAAGAATTTCTTCTTGAGCCAACCTGTTTATCCTGTTCTTATTGATATGACCTAGCCTATAGTGCCAAAGGTAGACTTCTAACACATTATCTATTCTAGAACGTTTACCGGAGGTTTGAACCACATTAATAGGTTGTGATAGAAAGTAAATTCCATTAAGTTGTCCAACAAATATTGTACCACCATTCAAAATGATATTGCAAATATTTTTTTTTATTAAAAATTGATAACCGTTCATGGCCAAAAGGCCTACCGAAATAATATTTAATAAAAAGCTTGGACAATAGTGACATTCACTCAGAATTATATTTCGAGAATTGATTACAAGGTTCATGATTTCTAATGCTAGAACTGGAACTTTGCTTCTATCTCCAACATTCAGGAATCTATCGCCTTCATCAAATCTCCTACTGACCTACAGACCCTGCATCGAATTGCAAATATGATAAGGGCTTCCGGTATCCAATACCCAGGCAGTAGTATCACAAATGGAAAAGTTGCAAGGTGTTATCATATAAGTACCTTGCTTCTTCTTCGGCCTGTTTGGGTCTAGGGAAACAATGTATAGAGGACAGTTCCTCTTTCAGTGCCCCTGCTTCTTGCAAAAGAAGCACTCCACTTGGCTCTGATCGGGCTTGCACTTCTTGGTCGACTCTGTGCAAACATCCCAGCATGCAGCTGCACCTTCTTATTCTTCTTCTTCTTGTTCTTCTTCTTCCCTTTCTTAAAGGATCAACGACCAGAAGAAGACCCTCCCACAACATTCACCGATTCCTTATGGAGCTGGTGATCCTTCTCAAAGTTCTGCAGCAACCCCAACAAGTCGTGGTAGTTCACTGCAGGCTTTATCATTCGAAAATGAGTAAGGAAGGGAAGGAAGGACTTGGGCAGAGAATTAAGGATCGCATCCTTACCGAGCTGCTCGTGCAGGAAAAAACTCAGTTTACTTAGGCGCTCAATCATTTCGATCATGTACAGTACATGATCAGTGACTGAGACTCCATCCCTCATCCGAGCATTGAAAATAGCACAACTAGTTTTGTACCTTTCAACATCGTCAGGCGTGCCAAAGGAGTCATTCAATATTTGAAGCATCTCCTGTGGCTGGGCATTCTCGAACCTGCGACTGAACTCATCATTCATTGCCGCCAGCATAATGCACCGAACGGTGGTGCGGTCGTTGAGCCACTTCTGATAAGTGTCTCGGACCGTCCCTCTAACATTCGGGGCTGGCTCCTCAGGTGTCGGATCTGTTACTACATAAAGGATCTGCTCATGCTCAAGGATGATTTTTAATTTTCGATACCAGCTATCAAAATTAGGTCCCATGAGCTTGTCATTATCTAATAATGATCGAAAGAACAGGGTAGTGGCCATAGCTGGATAAAAGAAAACCAGACCTCTATTAGTACATAAATTATAAATACTAAAGACTTGGACTTTAGTCTAAAGTTTCTCCCAGTATTTTTATGAACTGGTAGCCTCAACCTCTAATTCGAAGAATTACTTTAATTCCTTAGTGGGTACTAGAATCCACACAGACTACACACGAGTCCAACTTTGGTTGGTCAACCCATATATATCTATGGGTAGGTTCATAACTAATTGTTTCTCTAAACAACTTCTAATAATTGATTTTGCCCCAAAACCTAATCTGTAGGCTTTGGCCTCCACTAAAAAGATCTGGTTAGGTCCAACCATTAACATGATTTGATTTGGTGAATCAGATCAATAAATGATCAGGCCCGACTTTGGCCGGCCAATCTGACCACCATCAGAAAGACTCAAACCAAATTATCATATTATGAATGATAATTCCATTAGTCAATAAGCACCAGGCCTTTGGGCCTCCAATGATTATTAAACTAATAGACTTATTATCACTCACTTAATGGGAGGCTATGACTTAGTTATCAATATAACTTAATCATTTTTAGGACCTAATAATTTTTGAAGATTTTATTAAAGAATGGATGAGAAGATAAATTACTAGCCAATTTCAATCCTCCCACTGACTTCACCAAGTCAGATTAAAAAAGATTTAATTAAGCCAGCATTAGGAGCACCTAAATCAGTCAAACTGATTTACCTAATGACATGGGTGAGCCCTAATCACAAAGTGATCTAATCAAAACCTAATTCACTAGGTTGGCCAGGTAAGTGAGATCAGTGGTGGGGATATGCCATTAACTCGTCAGAGATCGAATCACTGCGAGTAGCTCCTACTTAAAAATCACTGGTCAAACTGCCAAACTTACCTTAGATACCAACCAGTTCATTAGTTTTAATTTGATCAACTTAGTAAATTGGGTTCCACCGCATAGCCATGAATTAAGTCCATCTTGATCTAGTTAAAGACATGGACCCATTCAACTACAACTATTGGAGTTGAGTCTAGAGTATCTTTGACCTAATCTAATTCAACTTTTGATTAGATTTGATCAATTACTCTAATTTAGTCTATTTCTTTAAGCTAACCTTAGGTCTAACCCAATTATGGATCTAATCCATCTAACTCATTGACCCACAAGTTTATGCAATTGTCTTAGGTCTTAATTCACAATTCTAGATCTACTAGACAACACTTAATTCTTTTAATTAAGTATTTGGGCTGATGGGTCAGGGTTTGGCATTTCAAAAATAATTTTCAAATTTGAAAGATTTTATTTTTTGTTCACCAAATATGTTGACTCATTTCACAAATAGATCAGCACATTTCATAAATAGCAATCTTATTGCTAATTACATAACAAAAAATAACTTAATCAAAATAAATCATGAATATTCTTTTAGATCTAATCTAACATATTCATGATAAATTTCACAATTGAACATTTACAATTAATTCCTTTCTTTGCTTCATCTACATGGGATATAATTGCAGCGGCACCCCTACCGCCATAGGAGACCCCATCGAATGGGAGGAGAGGGCCTTTAAACCCTACTTTTCTCCTATGATCGGACGGCCATGGCAACCAATCCAATTCGATTACTTGCTACTTGGATCAAGTATATCTAAATATACCAATTTTAAAATTTAAATTTTAAATTTTAAATTTCAAATTTTAAATTTTGAATTTCAAATTTCAAATAAATTTCAAATTTCAAAATTTTGAATTTCAAATTTTGAATTTCAAAATTTAAATTTTAAATTTTTAATTTCAAATTTGAAATTTCAATTAAATTTCAAATTACAAATTTCAAATTTTGAATTTCAAATTTTGAATTTTAAATTTTAAATTTTAAATTTTAAAATTTAAAATTCAAATTTCAAATTTTGAATTTTAAATTTTTGAATTTTGAATTTCGAATAATTTTCAAAATCTAAATTTTAAATTTTGAATTTCAAATTTTTGAATTTTGAATTTCAAATTTCAAATTTAAACTTTTAGATTACAACTTAATCTATGCATGCAAATATATATATCATATCTAAGAACCCACTCTGATACCATTTGTGGGAAAATTCAGTGCAGGGGTAAAATGGTAATTTTAAAACTTTTTCTAAATTATGATTTTATAGTAGAAAAATATTAATTAATCTAATTAATTAATATAAATTTATCTTATACTAGGATCTAAATATGATATATAGCATGCATGTATTTAAATTTAAAATTCAGATTCGAACAGTAAACACTTTACTGTAATATGTTCAGAACACAATACCTTTGTGCGGGTAGTAGATCGCCGTAATCTGATCACCGTTGGGAGAGTCTGATCGTTATGATATAGTCACACAGTACATCTGGCCTCTGTGGATCATCCACACGAAGCTCCCGATCTGACCGACTCCTCACAAGTGCTAGCTCGTTGTAGAGCCCTTTTGACGGTGGATGCTAATCGAACTCCTTCGATCGATGTCTGTCGATTCTTCGGATACTCTGGATTGTCAACAGACATGCTTGAGAGGATATTGAAGATCTCTCTGAGATTTTGTGGGCTCACAACACTCGTAGCTCACTTTCTCACTTCCCGAACCCCAGGTTAAAACTCTAGGGAATTCACCTGAAACCTTGCACCCACTTTTCTTTCTTTTCTTTCTTTTTCTCTTGGAAGGATATGGACTTCCTTCTCACGCACAAGACTTCCTCACGCCCCAAAATTTTTCTCCAAAAATCTTCTTCTTGCATGCCCCACTCTTCTCCTCCTTTTATAACAACGTCAAACGTCTTATCCAAAAGAAAGGATAAAGATGAGTAATTGCACATTTGAATTCAAATCAAATTTTGAATTCAAATGGACACCAACTCATCCCTTATCCACTAAAGGTGTGAGGCGTGGCTTAAATTGTGTGTGAAGTGATTTCATGAGAAATCTTTTCTCATGTAATAAATGGGGCATAAAAAAAGGGATAAGGTGCAAAGATTGATTGCCCATTCAAATTCAAACTTTATTTTGAATTTGAATGGCCAACCAATCATCCTTATCCATTCATATGGCACATTAAAGTGGGGCATGGAGAGGGCTTGATGTGAGAAAATAATTCATGGGAAGTTTCTTCTCATGAATTCAAATGGGTGCAATGGAAGTGAGGTGGCGCATGGAGATTGGGTCAAGGTGGTTTAATTATTTAAACCAACCTAATTGAACCAAATAAGTTAGGTCCAATTAGACTAATTTAAATTTAACTAAATTAGACTTAATTAGGCTCAATAAAATCCTAATCAAATCAAGAATTGACTAAGCCCAACCCCCGATCAAAACAGAGACCAAACCATCTTGACAATTAGGTCAACTCTTAACCTAATCGGGTCAAACCCAACTGAATCCAATTCAATTGGACTTGATCCAAAAATAATTACTCAATCAAATTGAAAAAATTAGTGATCAAATCACTAATTAAACCTCTCATAAATACTGAGTCCAAATCCGATTGGCAATCGGGCATCAGAATTCATCGATATGTAACCCTGATCGAAAAGTCCCAACTAGTGGGACTCTTGACCCCGGTACCCATAATGTGTGGAACTCGTGATCAGAGAATCCTGATTCTCGATCACTGAGTCTCAAACATGTAAGATTCTATACCAGCCATCAGATCAGATAGGAACCTCTAATGTGTGTGACCCCACAGGTTCGAACCTAAGCCGATAGCACAGGAATCAATTCCTACACTAATCGAAGTGACCATCTAGCAATGGTACCCGACATCTGGATAGGTCAAATAGTCACAATCACAACACTCAGAACCTACATGAATATGGTTACTGTATAATTCATCCTTTTGACCCCTGTGTTTAGGATGACTCAGGGTTAAACTGTCAACCCTGATCAGATCATCCGAATCGTGCTCAACTCAAACAGTCCAGTGACTCCTCACAAGGATACCCTGGCTAAGGTTTTGCTAAATTGAAACATGATTGTACACAGCTCCTAAACTAGAGTGGTCAATCCCATCTTGACACATGCACCGACAAGTCAAGTACTTGACTACACCCAGCAGCCTTCCGTCACAGAATTAGAAATTCAGGTAGTCCAGTACCTAAGTGCAGTGAGTTGCTTGCAAGTCACCGTGGTGGTCTCAGGTTGGAGAGACATTTATACCCATATTCCATCGGAGTAAATTTTGACAGCAGAAATAGCTCCAGAGTCTGTCACGTTCAGTGCAGATGTACCCTTACATCTCACCTGTATGTCATACCAGTGTCCCACACTCATTAGTTAAGAGGACAACCAACCTATATGGCACACAACGACCTATGGTTGATAAATATTATCATCCTTGGTAACAACGTATCATTTGGTCGCGAATAAATTTAAGAACTAAATGATAAATCCTCCTTTGTCGAGTCTAAATAGTCCTAAGGACTTCACCACAGCATAGGAGTTCATTAGAAGATGAAACATTTTGTGATGAAAAATACCAAAATAATTTTTATTAATTCATAATTCATGTACATATACAAAAATGAGTACAACCGTCAACAAGCTGACGATTGACTTTGGGACACTATTTCCAATAGAATCTTCATTATTCTCATCGAGTTTAATTGGATCCTCGTTTCAGACTAAGAAATCGTAGTATCTATCCGGTTGATGTGGTACTCTACCAGATCTTCTTAAAAATATTTTTACAATAGGTTTTGGATTTGATCTAATCAAGTCTGACTCTATGGATTTACTAGATTGTGTCAGTTCTTCTACCAATCGAACTTCATCAAGTTCAATCTTTGAGGCATTAGTTCCTTCGTCAAAGAACTTCTTTTCTAAAAAGACTGTCCTATTGCTGATGAACATCTTCTATTCATTAGTAAGGTAGAAGTAATATCTCTTGATTTTTTTTGGATATTTTATAAATAGATATTTGTCAGACCTAGGTCCAAACTTGTCAGTTTTCAAACATTTGACATAAGCCGGGCATTCCCAAATCCTAAGGTGAGAGAGTGCTGGCTTATGTCCTGTCCACATCTTATGTGGTATTTTACTTACAGACATACTCAAAACTTTATTTAAAATATAACAAGCCGACTTGAGTACGTATCTTCAAAAAAAAATCGATAGACTTGTAAAGCCCATCATGGACTGAACCATGTCTAACAGGATTCGATTCCTCCTTTTTGATACACCATTATGCTGTGGTATTTCAAGAGGGGTCCATTATAAAAGAATCTCATTCTCTTCTAAGTATATCAGAAACTCATTAGAGAGGTATTCTCCTCCTTGATCGGATCGAAGAGTTTTAATACTCTTTTCAGTTTATTTCTCTACTTCATTACAGAATCGTTTGAATATTTCAAATGATTTTGACTTATGTGTCATTAAGTAGACGTACTCATACCTCGATAGATCATCTATAAATATAATAAAATAATAATATCCACTTCTGGCACTAGTATTTATTGATCTACATATATCAGTATGTATCAGACCTAGAACTTCACTAGCTCGCTCATCTTTTTTAGTAAAAAGTGATTTGATCATTTTTTCAAGAAGATAGGACTCACAGGTTGAGAGTAATTCACAATCACTGACTTCGAAGATTTTCTCTTGTATCAACCTATTTATTTTGTTCTTGTTAACATGACCTAATCTACAATGCCAAAGATAGATATCGAAGATATCACTAATTTTAGGATGTTTGTTAGATGTGTATATTACACTAATAGATTATGATAATATGTAAATACCATTGTTCAGCTGTCCATTTATCACATCAACATCATTCATAATGATATTAAAATTATTTTTTTATATTGAAATTTTATAATCGTGCATGGCCAAAAGGCCTACAGAAATAATATTCAATAAAAAAGAAGGACAAAAGTGACATTCACTTAGAATAATTACATTAGACTTGAATACAAGCTTAATAGTCCATAACACTAGAACTGAAACTGATCTTTCATCTCTAATATTAAGGAACCTTTCGTCTTCTTCAAATCTCCTACCGACCTGCAGATCCTGTAACGAATTGCAAATATTAAAAGAACTTTCAATATCTGATACCCAGATAGTAGAATCATAAATTAAGAAATTACAAGGTCTTATCATATAATTATCTTGTCAAGCAATAACTTGCTTCTTTCTCGATCTGTTCGGATCCAGAGAGGCAATGTATTGAGGATAATTTTTTTTTTAGTGCCTTTGCTTCTTGCAGTAGAAGCATTCTGTCTGACTCTGGTCGGACTTAGATTTTTTGGTTTGACTGGGCTTGGGTGCCCCAACACTTTGCATCCTTTTCTTGTTCTTCTTATTCTTCTTTCCTTTCTTAATGGATTGACGTCCAGAAGAGGACCCTCCCATAACATTCATCGACTCCTTTTGGAGCTAATAATCCTTCTCAAAGTTTTGCAGTAACCCCAGCAAACTGTGGTAGTTAACTGTAGGCTTTGTCATTCAAAAATAAGTAAGAAAAGGAAGGTAAAACTTGGGTAGAGAGTTCAGAATAGCATCTTTCTTCAACTGCTCATGCAGGAGAAAGTCGAGCTTGCTTAGGTACTCAATCATCTCGATCATGTATAATACATGATCAGTGACTGATGCTCCTTCCCTCATTCGAGCGTTGAAGATGGCACAACTAGTCTTGTGCCTCTCAACATCACCGGATATGCTAAAAGACTCATTCAATATTTGCAACATATCCTGTAGTTGAGCACTCTCAAAACGATGGCTAAACTCATCATTCATCACCGCCAGCATAATACAATAAATAGTAGTCCGATCATTGAGCCACTTCTGATAAGTGTCTCTGATCAAGCTACGTGCATTTGGAGCTAGCTCCTCAGGTGCCAGATCAGTTAACACATACAAGATCCATTCATGCTCTAAGATAATTTTGAACTTTTGATACCAACTATCAAAATTTGGTACCATCAATTTATCACTATCTAATAGTGATCGGAGTGACAAGATAGTGGTCATAACTGTAAAAAAAAATCAAAACCTAATTAGTATATGAATTGATTAAGCCTAAAGACATAAATTTTAGTCTAAAAGTTCTCCCACTATTTTATTTGAATTTATAGCCTCTACCTTCAATTCAAAAAATTACACTAATTTTTTGGTGGGTACTAGAATCCACATAGACTGCACATGGGCTCGAGTGTGGCTTGGCCAATCCTTGTGTATCCATGGGTAGGTTCTTAACCAATTATTTCATCAAATAATTTTTAGTATTCAATTTTGTCCTAGACACCTCTTCAGCAGGCGTGTGGTGCCTCCACTGAAAGTTTTGGTTAGGTCCAACCATTAATATACCAAAATTTAGTGTATCTAACAAATGAGTGTTCAGGTTCGAGTGTGGCTTGGCCAACCTGACCATCATCAGAAAGACATAACTAAAATAATATATTATAAATAATAATTTTGACAGCCAGATGAGCATCAGATGTGTGGCACCTCCAATGATCATCTAAATCGTTGGACTCATTATTATCCAACTTAATGGGAGGCTAGGATCTAGTTATCACCATAACTATTTCATTTTTAGGGACCTAACAATTTTAAAAGATTTAATTAGTTAAATTGAGAGATAAAAAAAGACTTGATCAGTTAATCTTAATTCTCTCACTGACTTCACCAAGTCAAATTAAAGAAGATTAGAAAAAAACTGATCCAACAAACCAATCATAAATCCTCCCACTGACTTTACCAAGTCATGAAGAGGACTCAAGACAAGTCAAACTAGGGGCACCTAAATCAGTCACACTGATTTTCTAGTTAGTATGGGTTAACTCCAATCATTAAGTGATCTAATCAAAACATAATTCACTATGTTAGCCAGATAAGTGAGATCGATGGGAGGGATATGCCATTAACTTGACATAGACTCAATCTATGCGAGTAGCTCTCAATTAATGATCACCGATTAAAGCTGCCATACTTACCTTAGGCACCAACTAGTTAGTCATTTTCAATTTGATCAACTTATAGATTTGGAGTCGACCACAGAGCTACAATCAAAGTTCATATTGGTCTAATCAAAGACATGAACTTGACTCACTACATCTATTGAAATTGATCAAGAGAAAAAATTGACCGAATCAGAATTAACTTTTAATTAGATTTGATCAATTACTAACATGGTCCATTATCAATGATTTCTAGCCCTAGGTCTAACCCAGTTAAATGGACTTGACTCAAGCTAACCATTAACCTATGAGTTATAAAATTAATACCTTAGATCTTTGATTCTCAAATCTAGATAGTTTAATTTTTAATTAAATTTTGGGCTGATATGGGTTCAGATTTGATGTTTGAAAATTATTTTTAATTTTATAAAATATTTTTACAATCAATCATCTAATGATCAAGACTCTAATTTTAGATCTAATATACATTATTTTAAATATAAAATAAAATTTTAATTTTTTTTTTATTATTCATCATCATGAAAAAGTTCGTGCAGCATTCCTACATACTATAGGAGATCCCATCGAATGGATAAATAGGATAGTGAAATCCTGATTTCTCCTATGACCGAACGACTATGAGGATCTATCCAATCAAATTATTATACTACTCAGATTCAAAATTAATTATTTAGATCTCATCTAAATAATTAAAATTAAATTATATACAAAAAATTTATGTTATAAGAAACCTTGCTCTGATACCATCTGAAGAGAAAATAGACAGTTCAAAGCATGTATTTTTAAAATTTTACAGTGAAATAATAAAAGATTAATATTTTAATTTTTTAAATATATTTTAGATTAGATTTAAACTATCATTAAGGATCTATTGTTAGATGTGTGCCCTAGATGTCAGATCGGCTGACACATTCCTGTACAGAACTAAGGGCAAATTTGTAATTTTGACTATAAATGAATAAAAGGGTTATTCTTCTATCACATTATGTACATTATGTCTGTGATATATCTTTTGAGTTAGTGAAAAATATAAATTCATATTTTTAAGAGTTAAAAATTTAAGGCATGAATTTACATAACTAACTCATAAATTTCTCCTGACCATAGGATCATCACGAGGATGGTGATCGATCTGGAAGGTTGATGTATGATTGCTTCCTTAGGATAGATGAGTCTTGAGTCTATGGTGTGGAGACACCAGAGTAAGAGTACAGATATTCGTTGAGAATGAGAGTACTGAGCATGACCAGCTCGAGCAGTCATAAGGAAGTCTACCTTCTCGTCGATGACTAGCTCGATGCTGCAGTTATGTGTCTAGTTCTTTGATCTGAGGTGCATCGACAGTTCACCTTGAGTGTGTTATAGTTTAACTACATCATAACTCGATCTCCTAACCATTCAGAATTCTGAGGTGTATGTTGGCTGTAGCATATCCATTGTAGGAACCAGATTGCACCAAGATGGGATCTATCAACCTCGGTAGATGAGAGGAGTAGTCCTATAATGATCGAAAGATTGAGTCCTTAAGCCCATGGCCATGTCAAAGTGAAATAATGGAAAAGAGTTTTCCATTGGGTTTCACATTAGACTCGGATCGATCGATTGATTCATATGACTGATGTTGGGTTTGACGAGTTCACCTTAACCCTAATTCAGTCGGGACTCATGATAGAGAAACTCAATCACATAGGTAGCTGCACCAAGAGGTTCATCTTCAGTTCTGATGGGTTGTCACCATATACTGCTAGGTATCACTGATGGATTTTGGAAGCAATTAGAATGATTTTGATGATCGATCATTCTAATTGTTTGAATCAGAAGAGTTCTGATTCATCAAAAGGAGTTTCGATGATATCGATGATGAGATCATGACATGTCATTACCATAAAGAATTGAACCTAACTGGGTCACACAAACAAGGGTTAGGATCTGGATGTCATCAATTGAGCTACCCCAATTGATTTGGATAAGATCCAATTAGGTTCAAAGAAATCGTGCTAGCACTCGATTGAGCCTAACTTTCTCCTTGTGTAATCTTTTCTGTCTCTACTGAGCCAAATGTGATCTAGCTCATCCAGAGAACCTTGAAAAGGTTTCTCTTAGTCTAATTAAAGCTTTTTCAGCTTAGAAAAGGCTTGTCTTAATTCATGAGATGAATTTAAGACAATACCTGCTAATTCTAGCCTCTATCAATTTTATTTTAAGATATCTGTCAAAAGTTGATATATGGATCTTAAACTGAAGAGAATTTATTGGAAGATTTTTGTGGAGTGTCCACATGTCCAAACCACTTCAAATTAGGTGCCATAATCAGATTATGGCGTGAGCTCAATTGGATTTAAGTGGGCGCCCCAAATGGATAAGAACCAAAGAGTCCTGATAAACTTGGACTCTTTGGTGCCACTTTATTTGTGCTTATCCAATGTTGGCACCAACATAGGAGAGAGCATGGAGATTCTTATCTGATGTGATCAGATGATATCACTCCACCAATCAAAATTTTTTTAGAATTTATTGGAATTTTCTGATTGGTCGAATGATGTGGCACTGCGCAGCATACAGGATCTATATAAACCCTACTGCACCTAAGATTTTGAGATAGAACTTGTTTTATGCAAAAAACCCATTAGCTGCTGCCCCCTCCCCTCTTATCCACATCCTCCATGCTCTCCTTTCTCCCCTCTTCATGTCCAAGAAGTTAGATGTTCATCTGGCAAAGGTACAAGGCGTGGTGACGTCTGGAACAGAAGGCTACAGGACATCTTCGACAGGCTGCTGCTCCAACTTCAGAAGGAGTTCTGAAGTACTTTCAAATTAGATATTGATCTAATTTTTGGAGCGTAGAATCACAAGGAGAAGACATTCTAGATCCTACCTAAGTGGATATTGGTAGAGGCCAGGCGCTTGCGTGGCTACATCAGAACCTCAGGCAGTGCTGCGATCATCTACAAGGTAATTAGATTACCCTTGAGGTATGTCTATATTTCTTATACTTTTAGATTTAATTTTAGATTTTAAATATTAGATAATAAAATTAAATCTAATAGACATTAGATCTAAAATAGCGTAGGATAAAAAATTTTAATTTATTCTACCCCAGATTTGATGAGATCTGGAAGATCCTACACAGGAAAAAGATAGTTTTTCCTTCATCTATGACATAAAAAATTTACAGATAAAATCTAATATAAAATAGAAAACTGCATCAATTACATCGATATCCTAAATCTGATCTAATTTTTAGATTATGTCGGTAGAGTTCAGAACTCATCACTTTTTTATGGGTTGATGATCTTTACTACTGATAAGCATGGTACAAAGCTCTTACTGATGTCGAGCAGCCACACAGATCATCGGTCTCTACAGATCATCCACTCGAAGCTCTGATCGAATCTTCCTTCACGGGAGTGCTAGCTCACGTCGAAGGCTCTGGATGGTTGATCCAAGCTCTTTTCTTCAGATCTTTTGAACTCTTCTAGATCAGAAGATAAACCTTTACAAGGAGGTGATAGTGTAAAAGATTGGACAAGACTCACTCTTGTATTTTTCTTCTCACAAAATCTAGAGATGAAATCCTAGAACCCACAGCTCACGCCCGAGAGGAAGAACACTTCCTCTGTTTCTCATGCACGAAAGCCCAACCCACTCTTAACTTTTTATGTCTCCTCTCTTAGGTTTCTCACATCAAAAATCACTTTTAATCTCACACAAAACTGATCCTCTTTTAAGGTTGATGTCCTATAGAAGATAAGGATAAAAATAAGATAGTTTCGGTTTAAATTCAAGTGTTGGTTAATCCTTATTACCAATTCAAATCAAATTTGAATTAAATTTTAAACCAAACTTTATCTTTATCTTATGAACTCAGAGAGGAGTTGACCAACGTCAGAATGGTGTAAAAAATCTCACACAAAAGTATTTTATGCATGGAGAATGTGGTGGTGTGAAGAGGAGAGTCCAACTCAATTTGGACTCTAGATTTTCATTCAAATTCAAACCAATTTGAATTCAAATTTAAACCAACCAATTTTTAATTTTAAAAAACTTAGATGAGAATATGAAAAAAAATTTTGGGCATGAGAAAAAATTACGTAAAATATTTCTCATGTGAAGAATAAGAAGGCATAGATAAAGGTGGTGCAAGAGATTCGAATTCGAATTGTTTTTCTCATCCAATTAGTTTTTTAACCCAACCAAACTAGGTTAAACCCAATTGAACCATTAAATCTAATCTAATTATGTAGTAAATAGTTTTGATCAAATCTTAATCAAATCAAAAATTAATCAAGCTCAAGTTCTGATCATATCAGGAATCGAACATCCTTAGCGATTAGGTTATCTCATAATCTAATCAGGTCAAATCAAATTGAATCTAATTCAATTAGATTTGATCCAAACCTTAATGTTCAATCAAATTAAATTAATTAGTAATCTAATTACTAATCAATCTTTTCATAATTCACCAATAATTAGCAAATTGATTTATTATAACTTTTGCACAGGATTAATCATCAATCAAATTGACTATTTTACCCTGAATGATTCTTAATCGTTGATTAGCCATACGATCAGTCAGAAACTTCTTTTGAGTATGATCCTATAGGTTTGAACCTAAGTCGATAGTATGAGAGCAATCTTCCTATACCAATCAAAGTGATTATCTAACAATGATACCCGATGTCTGGATAGATCGAAAGATTGCAAAGCATCATTCAAGAACCTATTGATATATGGTTACCATATAATTCATTCCTTTGACCCAAATGCTCAAAGTGACCTAGGGTTTAACTGTTAACCCTGATATGGTCATCCATATTATATTTTAATTTTCAAAATCCATCGCATGGATTACCCCGGCCAAGATTTTATTGAATTGAAACACACTGATACATTAACTCCTACTTATTCGGAAGGGTCAATTCCATCTTGACTCACACAGTGACTTCACAAGTACTTGACTATGCCCAGAAACTTTTTATTACTGAACTAAAAATTCAGATAGTCTAGCACCAAAGCATAGTGAGTTACTAGTAAGTCACCGTGGTGATCTCAGGTCGGAGACACTTATACCCATATCCTTCGCAAGCTACTCTTGACAGTAGAGTGCTCAGCAATTGATCACATTCAGTGAGATATACTCCTACGTCTCATTTGCATGCCATACCAGTATCTTCACACTCTTTGGTTAAGAGGACAACTAAAGTACATGACACATAATGACCTATACTTGATATAGCTATTATTCTAATAATAGTCTATCATTTGATCATGAACTTAAGGTTTAAGGACTAAACGATATATCCTCTTATATCGAATCAAATAGTCCTAAGAACTTCATCATATAATAGGAGTTTAAAATGAGATGTATACAGTGATGAGAATACCAAATTATTGGAGCACGATCCCGGCTCTTCCCACGGACCTTGGGTGCAATGGAACCAGCAACGAATAAATCTGGAGACTTCTGGACTCGATCGAAGGCCCTTGACGAAATCAACCTGGTTGCTGTCTTCTTCGTCAGCCTTTCGTTCCACATGAAGAACGCCTCTAAGATCACCTCTAAAAAATCCAAGATCTAGTACCCAACTAGATCAGGCCTAGACCGAGGTCTTTCAATTTATAGATCTCAAGTCGGGATATTCTAGATAGGAAAGAAGGGAGATAGAATCAGACCTTGCAGATCTGTCCTGCTGCAGCCTTTCATGTAGATCTGTTGATGGAGATCTCACCCGCACCTCAAACGACCTCAGATCAACTCCAGATCTGAGAGAAACTTGTACCAACCTCGTAGCAAGGGATTCCAAGTCCTGGACCTGATGTTTGGGCAGCTGCAAAAGAGGGAGAAGAGAGAGAGAGTTGGTGGCACAAAGGGGGAGGGGCTAGCGCCTCCCCTGCTTTTCCTGCCTTCTGTGGACCTGGCGGCAAGAAACCCTAGGGTTTCTTGCTCCTGGGGCATGGAGAATAGCTGGAGAGAGAGGGAGAAGAGAGAGAGAGACTTGGAAGAAAGAGTTTTCATATTCCTTGGCTTAATCAAACCTACACAGTACATGTATATATAAACACAGGGTCAAGTGACCCAAACCCAAAACTCCCTTGACCAACTCTATGGGAGATTAGGTTAACCCAAGCCCATGTATACCCATGACTCGACCTAATCTCACCTATCCTGGGCCCAGACCTGGCCCATAAAGAGTTGGTTCCTTGAGGCCTACATAACCTAGACCTCAAGAACCCGAAAGGCCCACAGCCTTTCAACCTAGGGCCCAACTAGCCCTAGAGCCTCCATGAAGCCCTCATGAATGATGAACCTTGGCCTTAGCCTTGGTCCCCTGGGCCTTGGGCACACCACCTGGATCACAACAATCTCCACCTTGGTGTCCCAAGGCCTCAACTAGCTCCACTCTGTCTATCAGCCGAATCAGCTCAACACATCTCTGAAAGCTGTCCCGTGGAAGTACCTTCGTAAGTGCATCAGCTGGGTTCTCCTTGGTGTGTACCTTTACCAGCTCCACCTCGCCATCCTCCACAAGCTCCCTGATCCGATGATACCGAATGTCGATGTGCTTTGTCCTTGCATGATAGACTGAGTTCTGTACTAATAGAAGTGCACTCTAGCTATCACAGTGCACTCTAATGGCCTCCTGAGTAAGGCCCATCTCCATCAACAAACCCTTCAACCAAATTATCTCCTTAGCTGCTTCTGTCAGTCCGATGTACTCCACCTCTGTAGTGGATAGGGCCGTGATAGGCTGCAGACTTGATCTTCAAGAAATAGGACCTCCATACAGGCTAAAGATGAAGCCTGTCGTAGACCTCCGGGTATCCACATCTCCATCGAAGTCTGCATCTACATAACCACCAATCAGCCCCTAAGCCTCCCTGGATATGTCAGAGTATCCCACTGCACCTCCTCGCTGTCCGTAGCAGATGCTAACTCCAACTGAACCCGTCAGGTATTTGAATATCCACTTCAGAGCTCTCCAGTGCTCCCTGCCACGCTGTGCCATGAACCTGCTAACCTGACTCACTGCATGAGTGATGTCTGGCCTACAATAGACCATCGCATACATCAAGTTCCCAACTCTTGAAGCATAAGGAACCGTGTCCATCTCCTGAGCCTCCACCTCAGTCTGTGGTGCCATGGTCTTCGAGAGTCTGAAGTGACCGGCAAGTGGTAGTTCCGCCAGCTTTGCTCCCTTCATCTCGAACCTCTCTAAGACCTTCTGTATGTAGCCCCCCTGAGATAGATGCAGCACCCTCCGGGCTCAGTCTCTGAAAATCTCCATGCCTAGGATCTTCCTTGCAGGGCCCAAATCCTTCATCTCAAACTTCCGAGATAAGGATGCCTTCAGATCCTACACAACCTTCTTACTCTTGCATGCTATATGCATGTCATCCACATACAAGAGTAGGAACACCCTAGAACCATCCTCAAGAGACTGAACATAAACACAGGGATCAAACTCACATCTGAAAAGTCCAATGCTGCGCACATAGGAGTCGAACCGCTTGTACCATTGCCTCGACGACTGTTTCAGCCCGTACAGTGACTTCTACAACAAACAAACCTTTCCCTCTGATCTTGGATCCCTGAAATCAGGTGACTGCTTCATGTAAATCCTCTCCTCCAAATGCCCATGGAGGAACACCATCTTGACATCCATCTGCTCCAGCTCTAAATCCTGAGCTGCTACAATGCTCAGCAACACTCTGATGGAAGTATGTCTGACGTCGGGAGAGAAGATCTCGCTGAAGTCGATGCCTTCCTTCTGGGAGTATCCCTTGGCCACTAACCTCACCTTGAATTTGATACCTCCCTGCTCTGAAGGCCCTTCCTTACGACTGTAGACCCATTTGCAGCCAATGGGCCTCTTCCCCTGTGGCAACTGCACCAATCGCCACGTCTGGTTTTGGTGGAGAGACTGCATCTCCTCGAACATTGCCTGGACCCACCGCTCTCTGTCCTGGCTCTCAATAGCCTCCTGATATATATATGGGTCTCCATTCGCTGTCACCAGGGCATATGACAGCATCTCCTCGAAGCCATATCGATCTGGTTTCTTGATGGTCCTCTTGGGCTTGTGTAGGGCAACACCGATATCAGTCCTCGATCCAGTTCGCTCCTGCTGGACCTCTTCGCCTCGATCATCCGTTTGAGTCCTCTCCACCTGTGGAGACACCTTAGGTAGGTTCTCCACCTGAATGTCATGTCCTCCCATAGTACCTGCAAGAGGCAAAATCAAAGAGGTAAGCTATCTAGCAGTGCCCTGCTGGACCTCCTCCTGCTCTTGCTGCTCCTCCATGCCTGCTCACCTCCGTAGGACTGACTTTTCATCAAAAGTCACATCCCGACTAATGATGACCTTCTTTTTCAAGGGATCCCATAGCCTGTATCCCTTAACTCCTCGCGGATAGCCTAGAAACACCATCTTGCATGATCTGGCGTCTAGCTTGCTCCGCTCACCAGCTCCAATGTGCACATAGGCCGTGCACCCAAATACCCGTAGATGGCCCAACCTAACTATCCTCCCAGACCACACCTCCTATAGAAGCCTGCCATCCAACCTGGTGTGAGGTGACCGATTGATCAAGTAACCTGCTGCATCAACTATGTCAACCCAGAATGCCTTTGGAAGCCCTGCCTGCAGCTTCATGCATCGTGCCTTTTCCAGAAGTGTTCTGTTCATCCTCTCGACCATCCCATTCTACTGTGGAGTCCCCTTAACTGAGAAGTGTCTCCTGATCCCACACTCCTCACAGTAGTCCTGGAACTCTCTGCTGGTGTACTCCCCACCATTGTCTGACCTCAGACACTTCACGCTCCTCCCCTGCTCCTTCTCCACCTCAGCTCTCCAGATCTGAAACTTGGTGAAGACCTCTGACTTCTCTGTCATGAAGTAAATCTAGAGTTTCCTTGAAAAATCATCAATCAGGGTCATGAAGTATCTGGCCCTATTCCTAGCTGAAACTGGGGTTGGTCCCCACACATCCATGTGTACTAACTCCAGAGGGGCTGCACTGCAGGTTGTACTGATGTTGAACTGAACTCTCCTCTGCTTTTCCATCTGGCTAGGCTCACAGATCTCCCCTGTAGCACCATCCTCTAGATCAGAGATGAGTCATCTCCTACTCAACTCCCTCAGCCCCTTGTCACCCATGTGGCCTGGCGGTAGTGCCACATCTTGTAAGCCCCCTGCTGGTCCTGTGCTGCAACTGCTGCATCAGACTCTTCGGTCACCACAGATCCCTCCATGTGATAGAGATTATTGTCCAACCTCCTGCCTCTCATCACCACCATAGCTCCATTGGAGATGTTTAATACAACGCTTCTAGCCCTACTGCTGAAGCTGTATCCACTGCACTCCAAGTAGCCTAGTGACATCAGATTCTTTTCCAGCTCCGGGACATGCTTTACATTTGTCAATGTCCTCACAATCCCATCAAACATCCTCACCCTGACTGTCCCTATCCTAGCCACCTTGCAAGGATGATTGTCACCTAGAGTCACTGATCCCTTATCTGTCTTGGTGTATGTTGCAAACCAAGACCTGTGTGGTGTGTAGTGATGTGAGCATGCAGAGTCTAGTGTCCACTCCTCTGTGTAATGCCTGTGACCATCTGATACCACAAGTAAATCATCCTCCACCTGCTGCCCAGCAACTGCATTCACTGATTCTGAGCCACTTCTTTCTCCCTTCTTGCTCTTCCATAGTGGACATTCTTGCTTGAAGTGCCCGAACTCGTTGCACTTGAAGCATTTCATCTCTTTCTTTCCCTTCCTGGACTTGGACCGCCCCCTGGACTTGCTTCTGCCTCTGCCTCTACCTGTCCTCTCCCCTACTGCCAAACCCTCCTGGGGAGCTCGATCTTTGGTCAACTTTTTCCTTTGCTCATTAGACCTCAGCACCGAGACCATGTCCTCATATTCCAGAGTCTCCTTACCGTAGAGCAGTGTAGTCACCAAAGAGTCATATGATCCTGGCAGCGAACACAAAAGCAACAGGGACTTGTCCTCCTCATCCAGCTTCACCCCGATATTCATCAACTCCGTGCATAACTGGTCAAACCTCTGAATGTGGCCAATCACATCAGATCCCTCCTACATCTGAAGACTGTACAACCTCTTCTTCAACATCAGCTTGTTGCACATATTCTTTCCCATATATATGGTGTGCAACTTCAACCAAAGGCCCTTCGAGGTCTTTTCTTCCAGCATCAAATACAATGCCGCATCCACCAAATATCCTCTGATCATCGAGCATGCTTTCTTTTCCAACGATGTCCACTGTCTATCTGTCATTCCCTTAGGCTTCTCATCCAAAGCCTGATCCAGATCTGCTTGCACCAGAAGATCCTCCATCCGGATTTTTCACATGAAAAAATTTTTCTTGCCATCAAACTTCTCAAGATTGACCTTCATATTGCTGCCCATAACTGGATCCAAGCCAAACAAGCAATATAAAATCAAGAAGTATAGAATATACCTTGATGGTAACTTGCTAAAAATTTTCAGCACTTGGGATCTTCAACTTCTCATGCTTGGAACCACTTCCTCACCACTGTGGCTCTGATACCAACTATTGGAGCATGATCCCGACTCCTCCCATGAACCTTGGGTGCAACAGAACCAGCAACGAACAAATCTGGAGACTTCTGGACTCGATCGAAGGCCCTTGACGAAATCAGCCTAGTTGCTATCTTCTTCGTCAGCCTTTCGTTCTAGATGAAGAACGCCTCTAAGATCACCTCTAAAAAATCCAAGATCTGGTACCCAACCAGATCAGGCCTGGACTGAGGTCTTTCAATTTATAGATCTTAAATTGGGGTATTCTAGATAGGGAAGAAGGTAGATAGAACCAGACCTTGCAGATCTATCCTGCTACAGCCTTTCCTGTAGATCTATTGATGGAGATCTCACCCGTACCTCAAACGACCTCAGATCAACTCCAGATCTGAGAGAAACTTGTACCAACCTCATAGCAAGAGATTTCAAGTCTTGGATCTGATGTTTGGATGGCTGCAAGAGAGGGAGAAGAGAGACAGTTGGCGGCACAAAGGGGGAGGGGCTAGTGCCTCCCCTGCTTTTCCTGCCTTCTATGGACCTAGCGGCAAGAAACCCTAGGGTTTCTTGCTCCTGGGGCATGGAGAATAGCTAGAGAGAGAGGGAGAAGAGAGAGAAAGAGTTTTCATGTTCCTTGGCTTAATCAAACCTATACAGTACATGTATATATAAACACAGGGTCAAGTGATCCAAACCCAAAACTCCCTTGACCAACTCTATGGGAGATTAGGTTAACCCAAGCCCATGTACACCCATGACTTGACCTAATCTCACCTATCCTGGGCCCAGACCTGGCCCATAAAGAGTTGGTCCCTTGAGGCCCACATAACCTAGACCTCAAGAACCCGAAAGGCCCACAGCCTTTCAACCAAGGGCCCAACTAGCCCTAGAACCTCCATGAAGCCCTCATGAATGATGAATCTTGGCCTTAGCCTTGGTCTCCTGGGCCTTGGGCACACCACCTGGATCACAACACAAATAATATTTATTAATTTAATAATTCATATATAATTATAATGATAAGTACAACCGTCAACAGGCTGATGATTGGCTTTGGGACATAATTTTTAATAGATTATACTCTATCGAGGATCCTCTGATGCTTAAGTTAGAATGTGCAAACAGAGAAGTAGAGTTTTAGCTTTCTGAGATAAGTTACTTACCTGGGTCCTCAGGATTTCAGTATTTATAGAAGAGATGGCTGTATAATCATTTTTGGTGGATAGGCTTACTGAATCTGGTATGATTATTTGGTTGTGATTCTCAGGATCAGATAATTACACTTGAAAGATTCTCAAGATTAGATGATCACATCTGGATAGTATTGATAGCTATGGTCAGTTGGTGTCTGACTTTTGAATCTGAGCCTGATCAATTTGCTTCCAAGGAGGGATCAGAGAGTATGGTGTGCCAACTGGAAGTTGGGACTGATAGTTTCTGACCAAAGCTCAGTTAGATAGATTGATCTAGAAGACTAACCAACTCATAGTTATTATGCTGACCAGAGATTGTTCCAATATGCAAGTCATGTAGGGATCAAATGCGACTGGAGATCGACCAACTGATTTTTTGATCAAGGGTCAGACCAAACCTTTTTGATCCAAGATTCGGGTAAAGAGCTATCCGACTAGCGGTCGAATCAAAAACTAATCGATCAGGGGTCGGACCAGGCACACATCGACTAAGGGTAGGGTGAGCCACAACAATTAGGCCACTTGAGAGGTGCTAATATGGATTCGAAGGGTCATAATGGGCTTCAATTTTCACACATCATCAGTCTATTTCAAATTATTCCTAACAGATACCCCTCTACTCCCTAGTTCGAGCTCTGATCGGGCTATGAGAGTATTTATCTTAGCATTCTGAATGGTCATAGATATGAAGAGCTCTTTTTGAATCAAATATCTGTGTATGATTTTTCAAACAAAAAAGTTATCAAACTAATGATGAAATTTTTAAAATCTGCACAGATGCTACTCTTCTCTGCTAAGATGCATTAAATATGGAGACCATCGACCAGCTTTGAGCTAATGAAGACTTGATGTGTGGTCTATTTTAAAAATTTGTACCGACTTGATGTCCTCTGAGAGATGTGCGTCTCTCTATTAAAGGGGTGGCTTCCTTCATTTTATTTCTCCTTCTGCTGATTTTGATAAAATTTTTTCTTCCTTTGCCATTTTTCTTGCTTCAAAGCTCCCCCAGACAGATTTACTTCTTTTTCTACTATGTGAAGAGCTCTTGAAGGATAGTTACTTCCTTTTGATTTCTTACTAGAAGGTAAGTCTCTCATACCTTCTTCTTGATTTTTTCTTCCTTTCATATTTTCTTAGGTTTCTGTTTCCATGGTGGGCTCCGAAGACTCTGTGAATGAGAGTTCTTTGTGAGAGAAAGTAAATGATCCAAAAAATTCTAGGTCTAAAATCAATCCTTTGGTCAGACCTACAGAGATCCAAATCGAGTTGACCTTGGGTGACCTAGAGTTACTCTGAATCCAATACTCTATTTCAGATGAATTCCATCTTGAATTTCCTGATCTTATTGCTCGAGTTCATAGTCCACCTCTAGGTCGATTAGCGGTGTATAAGGAAAATCTTTGTGTAGGTCTTAGATTTTCTATTTTTTCCTTCATCTTTGAGCTTTTTAGGTTTTGTGGGATTGCTTTGTATGCTGTATCCCTAAACTCCTTTAGATATATCATAGGTTTCTTGTACTTTGCTCTTAGATGAGAGTTCGACCTTTCATTTCTCCTTTTCAAGCTCTCTTCACATTGAGGAATTACCCATACGTCAGCTGGCTGTATGTTTCCTCCCAGAGGGGTGTCTCTTCCCTAATCTCTAGTGCTCCTTCATCCATTCCTAGATGGAAGAGCTTTTTTTTTTAATTTCTTATACTTTGATAGATGACTGGGGGCTTCTGAACTAAGGTCGGATCGAAGCTTCATCTTTGAAGCCCATAGAGTTGAGTGTCGAGGAAGAAAAAGGATTTAGAGATCTCCTGGATCACAGTGCTCCTCAACTGAATGAGCTTTTGTCCGATGAATCTCTTTTCTTGGCAGGGCTTTCCTCTAGCGACTCTAAGAGTGAGTGGGGTATTTTATGCTTATATATATATATATAGCTCTTCAACTTGATGTTCATTGAATAATCGTAGAAATGAAACCCTTGGTAAAGGATATTGTAAAATTGAAGGCCTCTCTTCTGCAGAAGGAAAAGACTTGGGCCATCAGAACAAAGAGAAAGAAAAAGTTAAAATCTACTGACCTCTGTCAAGAGCCTACCACTATCAACCAAGTAGGCTCTTCTAAGGTCTGAGTGGTTTTGGCGACTCCTGCACCTACTCTGATCCTGACTACCAACTCCTGAGAAGGGATCGTCGAGTGACCTCAGCTTTCTAAGACCTTTGCTCAGGTCGGGTCTTCTAAGGAGGCAGACAATGATAAGGCCCTTCTTGATGACTTTTCAAAGGGTCTATTTTTTCAAGACTAGAAGGCAGTCCAAAAAACTGTCAAAAACTCCATAATTTTAGCAGAGTTGGAGCAGATGGATAGGATAAGCATTTTCAGTCTAAGAAAACTGTCTATGACCATGGGTTACTAGATATAGCATTTATCCTATCACCCTTCTTTTTTTAATCATCATATTTTCTTTAACTCAATCAATTTGAAATATAGCTGCTTCATGTTCTCGTCAATCTATCGGACCATTCGATTAGGGAAGCACAGGCACGAGAGGTCGAGAAGAAAGTTGAGATGGATGCCTAGATAGCTCGGGCAAAAATTAAAGAACTAGAGGCTGAGACCAAGAATCTCCAAAGGGCTCTCGGGCAGGTGGAGTTTGATCTCGCCCTCACCATGGAGGGGGAGAAAGAGGCAGAGAGAAACACTAAGGAGCGCATTTAAGATGCCAAGTGCTCTTCCATTGAGGAATTCAAGGCATCACCTGCCTTTGTTGAAGAGATGGCTCGAGTGGTTGAGATTTTCAAGGCATCTGAAGAATGCCACGATAGCCTTATGGCCTTCAACAAGAAGATTTCTCATCAGACTCACAAAGAAGACTAGATCGACCGTCAAAAATTGTTAGAGGAGGAGCATCTGGAGCTTGATCTCACCTTCTTGGACTATGAAGATGAAGATGAAAATGATGAGGAAGTTCACACTACATCTGTGCTCCCCATTTCCAAGAAGGAGAACATTACTGAGCCACCCTCCTCTTCAACTGTTGATGTAGCTCCCTCTGAGCCTTCTTCGGATACAACTCTCCAAGAGAAGGTCAGAGATTGAATGCTTATACTTCCCCCCTTTTCTTTTTTTTCATCTCTATAAGAAATTTTTATTTAATAAAATAAAATTATGAGCTTTTTGAATTTACCATTTTTAATTATTTGCATAGTTGGTGAATGATGCTTGCGACGTCGGCCTGATAGTTGCTGCTCCTTTACTGGCCATTCCTCTTCCTCCGGTGGTGGCGGTTAAGATTAAAGCTCATATTAAGAGCCTGGAGAAGAAACTTAAATTCTTCAAAGGAAAGATCATCGATCAGAGAAAGAGCCTTCAAAAGGCTCAAAAGAAACTTGATGAGGTCGAGAAAGAAGTCAGTAGACTTCAATAAGAGGTTCGGCGAGGAGCTATAGCACGCAACATCGATAAGGCATGATTGGCCGATGAGATGTAGAGAATATCTGATGCAATGGAAAAAAAGGTCTTAGGGCATGGTGGTGACTGTATATCATCATCAGCTTGACTCTATCCATAGAGAAATCCACACCTTGGAGTCTCTGATTAAGTGTAGAAAATTTGGATGGGTGAGGTCCGAGCGGACATTGCAACTTCAAGATAAGCTCGGTAATGCCAGAGAGGAAATTTCAAAATTACAAAAGGCATTGAATGGCAAGAAGATTGTCGCCGCTCGCAAGGATGTACAACAGTGAGGTATCCATGTGACTGCTCCCATCACCGATGTCGACCCAAAAGAGTCTCTTTTGATCTCCCATGATGAGAGATCTCGATTGGGAGAGCGGGAACCAGAAGATCGATCTCCGATAGGAGGAGAAAGAGCTTTTTATTCCTGATCTCATGAGCAGCTAATGGACAGTTCTCTATCAATGATTCATACGATCTTGGCTGTCGGGCATCATTCCAGCTATAGCTTTTGTCGGAATGAAATTCGAATTTTATACCCAAAACTTGATCTGTCCAAGCTGCCCAATCCCAAGATGGACATGAAAGATACTTTAATACAGCTATGCAAAAAGTGAGAGAATACTTACATATTTTTCAAATTCATGATTCCTCATAGAGCATGGTGCATCAAAGATCTTGATGGTGGGGGAGTTTTTGAGGTCAACGAGGTGCAACCAGCAGACAATGCCCCACCAACCGAATAGCCAACTTTTTTTTTCTTCATTTTGTCTTTTCTTCATCTTGTAATGTTAGATAAAGAGCTGACCAGACTCTTATAAATGCTTCTTGTTGGAATAAAGTTATAACTTTTCTAACCATGCATTCATGTATATATATATATATTTTTTATGTTATCATTTTTTGAATCATACTAACTCCACATGGTCACTGTAAAATATAAAAACCTTATCTTAATAAAATTTTAATCTTTGTAATACTATCCCCCTACTCCTGAGTTCGAGAATTAGGCTGTGGGAGTAGCTATATGATGTAAGTTTTCAGATTATGCATTGATACCTTCCTTTTGCCTTCGATACAAGAATAGGGATAGTTATACCCGATCTCAGGCTTTTAGAATTTGTAAGCCATCCAAAGAACAGGTTTAAATATAAGCTGATTAAAGACTTTTAATATCTCATGGCTGATCAAAGGTCGAGTCTAAATATATGCCGATCAAAGGCTTTTAACATCTCAAGGCCAATCAAAGATCGAGTTCAAATATAAGCCGATCAAAGATTTTTAACATCATGAGACCGATCAGAGATCGAGTTCAAATATAAGCTGATCAAAAACTTTTAACATCTCGAGATCGATCAAAGGCTGAGTTTCAATACAAGCCGATCAAAGGCTTTTAATATCTCGAGGTCGATCAAAGATCGAGTTTCAATGTAAGTGGATCAAAGACTTTTAACATCTCGAAGTCGATCAAAGGCTGAGTTTCAATGTAAGCCGATCAAAAGCTTTTAACATTTTAGGCTGATCAAAGATTGAGTTTTAATATAAATCAATCAAAGATTTTTAACATATGAAGGCTGATCAGAGGTCGAGTTTCAATATAAGTTGATCAAAGACTTTTAACATCTCAAGATCGATCAAAGCTTGAGTTTCAATATAAGCCGATCAAAAGCTTTTAACATCTCAAGATCGATCAAAGGTCGAGTTTCAATATAAACTGATCAAAGATTTTTAACATCTTGAGGCTGATCAAAAGTCAAGTTTCAATGTAAGCTGATTAAAGATTTTTAACATTTCGAGGCTGATCAAAGATCGAGTTTCAATATAAATCGATCAAAGACTTTTAACATCTCAAGACCGATCAAAGACTGAGTTTCAATATAAGCTGCTCATTAGTATTACTCTCACTTATATATAGAAGTACCAATGTTGATAATTGAAACTTTCATTCATACATATACTTCAACAAAATTACAATATCACTGATAATACATGCGAAGGTTAGCTGAGTTCCATGATCTTTGGAGTGGAGTTTCATCAAGCTGTCTCAATTTATAAATTTTGGGCCATACCATCTCATCCACCTGATAAGAGCCTTTCCAATTAGATGATAATTTTCTACACTTCATAGACTATGAGACTTCGGCACATCGTAGCACCAGATCACCAACTCAAAATTTTTTAGACTTGACTCAAGAATTGTAGTATTTGGCCACCCTTTATCGGTAGGATGCCATTCGCACGACAGCTCATTCCCTACTCTCTTCAATCAGATCAAGGTTGGTTCACAACCATTCAGAGTTGGTGTCCTTGTTGTACTCTTCGACTCTGAAGAAAATCCGATCTCAACTGGTATAACTGCTTCGATTCTGAATGCAAGGTTGAATGGAGTTTCTCCGATCAAAATTCTCTGAGTTGTTCGGTATGCCCATAACACATGATATAGCTCATCCACCCAGGACCCCAATCCGATTAAGTCTAGCCTTCAAGCATTGCAAGAGAGTCCTGTTCATTACTTCAACCTCCTCATTTTCTTATGGGTGTCTGACTGAAGTGAAGCATTGTTCCATTCCAAGGTCTTCACAAAATTCTCAGAGCTGGGAGCTGCTGAACTGCCTGCAATTATTAGTTAGTAGCACTCTCGGAAGACCATAGTGGTAGATAATAGATTTTCAGATGAAGTCTTTAACCTTTGCCTCTATTATATGGGCTAGGGGCTTAGCCTCCACCTACTTTGTGAAGTAATCAATGGCCACCAAGAGAAATTTATGCTGACCCAAGGCCTGAGGAGAAAAATCCAAAATATCCATTCCCCACTGAGTGAAAGGCCATAGAGCGGCGATAGGAGTAAGGGGCACTACTGGTTGATGCTAAATATTAAAAATCTTCTGATAGCGATCACACCTTCTGACAAAATCAAAGGCATCCTTTTACATTGAAGGCCAATAATAGCTTTGTCGGAGGATTTTGTAAAAAAGAGTCTTTGCATCCAAATGATTTCTACAAATCCTCTCGTAGACCTCTCTTTGTGCATAGTCTGCTTCGAACGATCGTAGACACTTCAGCAGCAGGAGGGAGGAGGATCGCTTATACAATTTGTCATAATGAAGCATATATCAGGCAGCCTGCTTGCAGATTTTTTGAGCTTTCTGACTGTCAGGTGGTAATTCACCCGATCTGAGGTACTTCAGCAAGGGGTCAATCCAACAAAGCTCTTCTTTAATCTATGGAATAGCAAGAGGTTCTTTCAGACTTGAGTTTTTCAATATCTAGATGTAAGTTCTTTTTTAAAATTTGGGTGGTAGAGAGGTTGCTAACTTTGACAGCGCATCTGCCCGTATATTTTGTGTTTGAGGTACCTATTGGATATCAAAGCTTATAAAAAATGTGGTTAGTTCTTTTACCTTTTCGAAGTTTCTCTTCATGTTTTACTCCTAAGCTTCATATTCATCCTTGACTTGCCCCATCATCAGTTGAGAGTCACTGAAGACCTTCAAGTGTTTGGCTCTCACATCCTTTGCAAGTCTAAGTCGACCAATAAAGTCTCATACTCTACTTCATTGTTGGTGGTTGAAAATTCAAACCGCAGAGTGTACTCTACCACATCACCTTCCGATCTAGTTAAGATAATCCTAGCTCCTAATCCTAATGAATTGGAAGACCCATCTACATGAAGAATCCACTGGTCTTCAAGATCAGGGTTCATATTTATTTGTTCCTCTAGCGCCATTGAGCTACCCTCTGCAGTCTCTGAGCCCTTCTTGTTAGGGATGGTGTACTCAAGGATGAAGTCTGCCAAGACCTAAGCTTTAATTGAAGGCCTTGGGCAGAACTTAATATCGAAATCAGAGAGTTATAAGGCCCATTTTGCAATACATCCCTATGTATCCGAGTGGTGGAGGACTACCTTGATCGACTGATTCATGAGCAACACTATTATATGAGATTAAAAGTAGGGCCGGAGCTTCTTTGCCATGATGACCAGAGCAAATATTAATTTTTTCAACTTTGTGTACCTGATCTCAGCATCCTGAAGGACCTTACTTGAGTAATACACTAATTTTTGGATTCGTCCTTCTTTTTGGATAAGAACTGAACTAATTACTGATGGAGATACGGTAAGGTAGAGTAATAATTCTTCTCCATGTTAGGGCTTTGTAAGCAAGGATGCCGAGCTAAGGTACTACTTTGTTGCCCAGCTATACAACCCAAGAGGGGGGGTGAATTGGGTTTTTAAAAATTTTAAGTTCAACTAATTACTTATGAAAGGTATTTGTTAAAAGCTTGATGAATGAGAAGAAAGACTTTAAATCAAGATTAATTTACTAAAGCAAGAATGCAAGGATATAATAAAGAAATAAAGAGAAACAATAAAGTACACCACAAACACAAGGATTTATAGTGGTTCGGTGCCAACCTTGCACCTACATCCACTCCCCAAGCTCCTACTTGGGAATTTCAATCCACTATACTTGTATTCAACCTGAATACAAAACGTCGGAAACTCTGACACTAGCTATCCCAAGCTAGTCCACTTATTTCTCGGGTACAAGCTAACCCAAAACACTCCGATTTCAGGTTCGGATCAACCTTCCTTTGTTTTGGAAACCCTCCAAAAACAAGATCAATTACTCACAAAGAGTAAGACAGTTTAGAGCACAAATAAGTACAAGAATAGCTCCTTAAATGAGCGAATATAACAATAAAAATACTTTACTCAAATGAAGAATCCCCTTTTTGGATTTCCTCAAGGTGGATGAAAAGTTGAATGAATGCTTGAGAAGAAGATGAACTTGATTGAAGACTTCTTGAAGGCTTTGAAAGATCTCTTGATCAAGGTTGAACAATAGGCTTGAAAATTCCTCTCTTTGAATGATCTTGCTTTTCTTTTTCACAATCTCTCGTGTATATTGCAGATCCTCTCTCTTTTTCTTTTGGGTATTTCGTTGATCTCAGGCTTTCTCGTGTAGATTTTGGATCCTCTTGTATAAATGTTTGATCTTCTATTTTTCTTCCTGTATTTTCACCTTTTGAAACCTTTTATAGCATTAAGAAACAAGAGAAAACATATTAGGCAGAAAAAGAGCCGTTAGAGCATTTTTAGGGAGCATAAAAGGCAATTAAAACGGACAAAAAACTAGTCGTTGCAGACGATTTCCGTCACAGGGGTCGACTCATGAGTCGACTCATGCTTCAAGGGTCGACTCATGAGTCGACCTCTATTGCAAAGACCAGAGATTTGGTTTCTGAAATTTTTTGGCTCAAATCAGCAGGGGTCGACTCATGAGTCGACTCATGCCTTGTGGGTCGACTCATGAGTCGACTCACAGGTCGTGCCAAGCCAAAAATCCAACGTGCCAAGGGAAATTTTTGCGTGCCAATCAGCTCATTGTGCCATGAGTTGACTCATGAGTCGACTCATGCACTTCAAACCTTCATAACTTCAAAAATATAAGCCCAAAAATAATGAAATTTTCACCAATAGATTACAAATCATTTGTTCTACCAAATGATACTATCAAATCAGGATTTTAGTAAAATTACAATTTTGCCCCTGAAGAGCATATAGACTTTTTCAATTTAAAATATTTGTATCCCTTCAATCTGCTTTGTAATCATCAAAATCAATCTTGGAGCAACAATCTCCTCCTTTTTGATGATGACAAAACATTTGAACAAAAGCATTTATGTGAATCAATAATTTCAAAAAAAATGCATTATAGGTGTATATGCTTGAAAAGAGTATGATTCTTTTGGCATGTAATATAAATAGTCATATACAAAAATAATTTGCCCATTTGCTTAAAGATTTGAAGATATGCTCATTGGATTATGTGATTTTGGTGTTAGAGCGGAAAACTTGTTTTTGTTATCAGATTAAGCTGTATTTTGAAAATTTACTCATTCTCATTTGATTTTAGTTTTAGCATCAGAGCAAAAAATACTTATGTGCTTTAATTGCTTTTGATACAAAAAATAATTATGTGTGCCAAAGCATGTTTAAGAGTTGATTTGGAATGTGTATTAGATCATTTTGAGTTTAAGATGTATCAGAGCAAGAGAAAAATAAATTTTGCAATGTATCAGAGCAAGAAAAATAATTTTACAATGTTATCAGAAAAAATTTTACAATGTATCAGAGAAAATTTTACAATGTATCAGAGCAAATTTTATAATGTATCAGAGTAAATTTTATAATGTATCAGAGTAAGTTAAAAAAAAAAATTAAGATGTATCAGAGTAAGTTAAATTTCTTAAGATGTATCAAGGTAAATAAAATTTCAAAAGATGTATCAGAGCAAGTTAGAATTTTGAAGTGTATCAGAGCATATTTAAATTTTTTTTTAAGTAAATCAGAGCATATGTAAAGAAGTAATTTAAAAGTTACTTATTTGCATTGTACTTAGCATTGTATTTTTGATATTGTTCTTTAAATTTTCCAATTCATTCATTAATTTGTTTAATTTCTCAAATATTTGTTTAATTTCTCCCCCTTTTTGACATCATCAAACATGGTTAACTTCTCCTTTTTCTGAAACATTCTTTAATTTCTCCCCCTTTAGGGTTTATCACAAATGTTTGCTCCCCCTTAATATAGCAATTATTAACAGCAAACAACAACAAAGAGAAGACAATATTTCAACAAGGAGAATATATATATATAACCAAAATATGATCGTCATCATTACAAAAGGTAGAAGTAAAAGATGATACCATAAAACCATAATTGTTTCAATACATAGTTCATAATATAAAAGTCAATCAGCTAATTTTTCAATACATGGCCCCAAAATATAGATCCTAGAACAAGACACTAACACCTTGGATCTAGTAATGATCATGAGAAGTCATGGATCGGAGTCATCAGATATGGGATGAGAAGCTGATGGATCAGAAGTGCGTCCTCTACCCCGTCTGCCTCTGGCATGAGCAGGAGAGCGAGATGAACTGGGTGGTTGAGAACGCTGAGAGGCTAAGGATTGAACAGAAAGGGTGAGTCTAATGGAATCAAGTACGTTCAGTGCTCTGGAAACAGACTGAAGTAGAGCAGTAAACTGAGTGGTTGCATGCTCACTCGATCCTCGGATCTCTTTCCTCAGTAACTCATATCCACCCTCTAGTGCTCCTCTGAGCCTGCCAGCCTCTGCAGTGAGGTCTGTGACCTCAATAGTTGACTCCTGTGGCTTAGGATGGGCCAAAGCAAGGACTTGCCCTTGCAAGTCAAGAACTCTGCTAGTCAGTCTCCAGACTGTGTCCTCAAGCTGCTGGATCCGGATGGACTGATCTGATATCATCTGAAACACAGTGGAGATGTGGGGAGTCATAGTCTGATCAGAAGAAGTGGCTCCAGGTGCAAAAGAAGTACTGCTCCACTGACTAGATAGCAGAGAAGCCACATGCTGTGATATATGCTCGATCTGATCGTCAGCCAGTCTGAACTCTGAATGAGGTGCTCTGCTCTCTGGCTGATATACTAGTGTGGGCATCCTAGTAAACTCTGAAGGGCCAGCCTCTGTATCAGGAATGAACTGGATATTTGGTGATGCTGCCCTGAAGTCATGAACAGGAGATGATGGATCTTCTTCTTCTACTCTGCCTTCAGTTCTGTCTTCAGCTCTCTCTTCAGCTCTCTCCTTAGAGCCCTTAATCGAACCACCATCAGTCTTTGTAAATCCCATTCGGTGCAGGGTGTGTTGGTTGAAAGTGTCCACATGAGAGAGCTTAGTAGAAGCCTCCCCCTCACAGCTAACTCCAAACCTCCTAAATACTCTAGTAAGGGCCATACCATAAGGCAAGTGTGCCTTAGATCTGTTCAAAGTCTCTCTCATGGCCTCTATCATAAGTGCAGGGAGGTTCAGGGGGTCTGAGTGATGACATGAAACATGATACATACATCTCTGCTGGAAAGTAAATCATGCCTACCACTCCTAAGAAAGAAGAGCTTCGTTACCATCTGATGCAGGATCCTCATCTCAATGGACAAAATCTTTGCTTCCAATTTATTTAAACTTCCTGAATAAGTTTCTCCTAAAATAATTCTGATCCCCTCTTCTTTTACTGGGAGTTCCATATAAGAGTAACCCTCACTAGGCAACTGAAGTATTTCTCTCAATATACTAGAATCCAAGCAAATATCAATACCCTTGACTGTTGAAGTCACTGACCCATTTCCATAATATAGATTCTGGTAGAATTCTCTAACTAGGTCAACATAGGTGACTTCCTTAAGGGAGCAGTAGAAATCCCATCCTTGGTTTTTGATCTTAGTTGCAAATGTAAAGTCCTCTTTTTCAAAGAACCAAAAATCTATATTCTTCCCGGTTTCGACTTTTCTATCAGAAAGAGGATTCTTACTGGGGCTTAGGAAGGATTGAGTGGGACTTTGAGCAGATACTGAAGCTGGAGTGGGAGCAGTGGAAGACTGACCAGCTTGCCTTTTCTTTCGGACTATTTCTTCAGGCTCACGGATTGACTTTCTTCTTTGGAGAAGCTTCATCTTCGGAGCCATATTTACTACAGTAGCAGGCAAGGAGACTTGGAGGAACTAGTGAATGAGTGGAGGAGGGATCACAAGAGAGTGAAGAGGGATTTTGGTGGAGAAAAGAGGTGGATTTGGGAAGAACGGTGGAGTGCTAGGGCACGTCCCAACCGTACAAACAATGGGAGAAAGCACAAAAATCCCTTTCCAAGGTGGCGATTTTTGGTGGAGAGGAGGAGGGAGAATTGCCTCGAAATAAATCCTTGGATTTGGAGCAAAAGGAATTGGAGAGGATGGCTTTTGGAGAGAAGAAGATGACCAGATGGGTCGGCTCACGAACAGCAACCCATATAAAAACAATGAGCCCGTGGGAAGTTTGAGGAAATAACAAGTTTGCCATTGAGTCGACTCATGGGGGTCGACTCATGAAGTTCAAAAATTCAGAAAAAATATGAATAAATTCCAGAAAAATTTGAAATTTTGGAAGAAGGAGTTTTGCTCAAAGATAAGTTTTTAGAATGATAAACTTAAGCTTTTGAAACCAGGATAGATGTTGGAAATTGAGCTCTAAGAATTTTTGACATTAATTCTTGGAAATTGAGAAAAATTTAGGCATATGGATCTAGAATTCCTAGATTTCTTCTAATTTCACAGAATTTATCCTCACTAAGGGCCTTTGTAAAGATATCAGCTAATTGATTTTCAGTGCAAACATATTCAAGAATTATATTTTTGTTTTGAACATGTTCTCTTATAAAATGATGTCTTATTTCAATATGTTTGGATCTTGAGTGTTGAATTGGATTTTTAGATAGATTTATGGCACTTGTGTTATCACATCTTATTGGTGTTTCATTAAGTTTGATTCCAAAGTCTTCGAGTTGTTGCTTAATCCACAAGATTTGAGTACAACAACTTTCGGCTGCAATGTATTCGGCCTCAGCCGTAGACAGTGCCACCGAATTTTGTTTCTTGCTAAACCATGAGATTAGGTTAACTCCAAGAAATTGGCAAGTTCCACTTGTGCTTTTTCTATCTAATTTACATCCAGCAAAATCAGCATCTGAATATCCTAATAAATCAATTTGTGAATCCTTAGAGTACCATAACCCTAGAGTTTGAGTACCATTTAAGTATCTAAGGATTCTTTTAACAGCTTTCAAATGAGATTCTTTAGGATTAGATTGATATCTAGCACATAAACAAACACTAAACATGATATCAGGCCTACTTGCAGTTAAATATAATAATGAGCCAATCATACCTCTATAGTATTTTAAGTCTACACATTTACCTTCATCATCCTTGTCAAGCTTACATGAGGGATTCATTGGTGTGCCAATTGGTTTGCAGTTCTCCATTCCAAATCTTTTGAGTAGTTCCTTGGTGTACTTGCTTTGGGTGATGGAGATTCCCTCTTTTGATTGTTTGATTTGGAGTCCGAGGAAGAAGGTGAGTTCTCCCATCATGCTCATCTCGAACTCCCCCTGCATAAGCTTAGCAAAGTCTTGACAAAGGGATTCATTAGTAGACCCAAAAATTATGTCATCAACATAAATTTGTATAACTAGCATATCATTTTGATTTCTTTTAATAAAGAGGGTTGTATCTACATTACCTCTTGAAAAACTATTATTTAGTAGAAATTTGCTTAGCCTATCATACCATGCTCTAGGTACTTGTTTTAATCCATATAAAGCTTTATTTAATCTAAAGACATGATTAGAAAAAGCATGATTTTCAAATCCAGGGGGTTGTTCTACATAAACTTCTTCAGCAATATATCCATTTAAAAATACACTTTTAACATCCATTTGAAATAACTTGAATTTCATAAAGCAAGCATATGCAAGTAGAAGTCTAATAGCTTCTAATCTAGCAACAGGTGCAAAGGTTTCATCAAAATCAATTCCTTCTTCTTGATTATATCCCTTAGCAACCAGTCTTGCTTTATTTCTAATTACATTTTCATGCTCATCTAATTTGTTTCTAAAGACCCATTTTGTGCCAATTATTGAATAATTTTTAGGTCTTGATACTAAGGTCCAAACATTATTTCTTTCAAATTGATTAAGTTCCTCTTGCATTGCATTAATCCAATTATGATCATTTTCAGCTTCTTCAAAAGTTTTAGGTTCAAAATGAGATACAAAAGCACAATGATTAACTACATCTCTAAGTGAAGAATGGGTTTTTACCCCATGCATAGGATCACCAATAATTAACTCCTTAGGGTGGTTGTGAACATACCTCCATTCCTTGGGTAGGTCATTTGTACCTTGAGGTTGTTCTTGAATTTCTTCACCTCTCTCATCTTGTTCGTCTTCTTGATCCTTGTCTTCTGGAGTTGCTGAATCTTTCAGAGTGATCTCCTTCATACCTTCTATTAGTGGATCTGCATCATCAACACCCTCATTCTTCCTTGAAGGAAGATCGTTAGATTCATCAAAAACAACATGTATGGATTCCTCAACTACTAAAGTTCTTTTGTTGAAAACTCTAAATGCTTTACTAGTGAAGGAGTAACCTAGAAAGATTGCTTCATCTGATTTTGCATCAAATTTATCAAGTTTTTCTTTGCCATTATTTAATACAAAACATCGGCAACCAAAAACATGAAAATATGCAATATTTGGTTTTCTTCCTTTCCAAAGTTCATAGGGGGTTTTCTTTAAAAATTGTCTAATCAAGGCACGATTTAAAATGTAACATGCTGTGTTAATTGCTTCCGCCCAAAAATATCTTGGAAGGTTGCTTTCACAAAGCATGGTACGGGCCATTTCTTCTAAGGTTCTGTTTTTTCTTTCAACTACCCCATTCTGTTGGGGTGTCCTAGGAGCAGAGAAGTTATGGCCAATTCCATTTTCATCACAAAAATTTTCAAAATTTTGATTTTCAAATTCAGTTCCATGATCACTTCTAATATTTTGAATTGAAAACCCTTTTTCATTAATGACTTTTCGGTAAAATTTAGTGAAAATATAAAAAGTTTCATCTTTGTGTGCCAAAAAGAAAACCCAAGTAAAACGAGAGTAATCATCTATAATTACAAAGCCATATCATTTTCCTCCTAGACTAGTGGTTCTAGTTGGTCCAAATAAATCCATATGTAAGAGCTCTAAAGGTCTAGAAGTTGAAACAGTATTTTTGGATTTAAAAGAAACTCTAGTTTGTTTATCTAATTGGCATGCATCACAAATTCTATCCTTTTCAAAGTTCAGTTTTGGCAAACCAAGAACTAATTCTTTCTTAATTAATTTTGAAAGAGAATGCATGCTAATATGTGCAAGTCTACGATGCCACAGCCAACTAGTTTCATTAACTTTAGCATTCAAGGATACTAGGCATTGCATGTCTAATTTGGCTAAATCATTCAAATCTATCATATAAACATTGCCATGCCTATGTCCTATAAATTTAATGCCATCATTAATAGGACTTGTCACAATGCAAACAGATAATTCAAAAATAACTTTGTACCCTTTATCACAAAATTGACTAATGCTAAGTTATGCTTTAAACCTTTAACTAACAAAATATTTTCAATGTATTTGGAGGGAGTGATACCAATGTTACCTATCCCGATGATTTTTCCTTTGCCATTATCTCCAAAGGTGACCATCCCTCCATCCTTAGCGTCAAGCATGATGAATTATGATTCATCACCAGTCATGTGTCTCGAGCATCCACTGTCAAGATACCATTTTCTGTTTCCTTCTTGGGATGCTAGACACACCTGCAAGCAAAGGTCAAGTTTCTGTCTTAGGTACCCAAGCTTTCTTGGGTCCTTTTAGGTTAGTCAAAATGGTTCCTTTTGGAACCCATATTTTCTTTATAATTGTGTTTGCATATTTGTTATTAAGGCATGTGTATGATTTATGTCCTATTCTACCACATTTGAAACAAGTAATATTTGTAGACTTGTTACTTGAATAATTTACATAAATATTCTTCAGAAATTTTTGTTTCTTCAAGGGGTTATAGTCAAGTCCAGCCTTATCATATACAGCTTTTTGATTATCAAGAATCATATTTAGTTTGTTTGAACTTAAGGTGAACTTATCTACTATAGGTTTCAGCTTGTTAATTTCATTCTTTAAGCTTTGATTTTCTTGAATCAAGGTGGATTTTTCAATTGAAAGATTTTCAGCTTGTTTTATTAAGGACTGATTTTTCAATTTCAGTTCTTTGTTTTTCATCCCTAGTTTCTTTAATTCATCAATTAAATCATAGAATGCTTCATGTAATTCTTCAAAAGTAAATTCACTAGGGGATTCAGAAGTTACCTCATTTTCGTGTGCCATAAGGCACAGGTTGGCTTGTTCTGTTGAGGTTTCCTCATCGGAGCTTGAGTCATCACTCGCACTCCAGGTCACCATCATTGCTTTTTTTTGAACTTTTTGGGACCTTTCTTCAGTTGTGGACATTCGGATCTGAAATGTCCAGGCTTCTTGCACTCGTAGCATATAAGGGGTTGATCTTTCTCTTTCTCTTTGCTTTGTTCCCCTTTTGTGAACTTCTTTCTCATCCCCTGTTTCTTTTTTCTTAGAAACTTCTTAAATCTCTGGGTGATGAGTGCCATCTCTTCATCCTGTTCTTCATCTTCAGTGTCATCCGTTTCATCATCAGGCGAAGCTGTGGATTTGAGGGCAATGGTTCTTTTCTTTTTGACTTCATCCTCTTGATGTTGCTTCATGTTAAGTTCATGAGTCATCAAGGATCCAAGAAGCTCTTCTAGAGGTAGAGTATTCAAGTCCTTTGCTTCTTGGATGGCAGTCACCTTGGCTTCCCAAGTTCTTGGCAATGACCTGAGAATCTTCCTTACAAGCTCACTGTTAGTATAAGATTTGCCAAGACTCTTCAAACCATTAATTATATCAGTAAAACGAGTAAACATAGCAGTTATGGACTCATCATGCTCCATTTTAAACAATTCATATTTATGCACAAGCATGTTTATTTTAGACTCTTTTACTTGATTTGTTCCCTCATGGGTTACTTCTAACCTATCCCATATTTCTTTAGCAGATGCACAAGTAGAAATGCGATTAAATTCATTTGCATCTAGTGCACAATAAAGAATATTCATAGCTTTAGCATTTAATTGTGCCAATTTCTTATCAACCTCATCCCATTCTTTTTTGGGTTTGGTTGACTCCTCACCATCTATAATCTTGGTGAGTGTGTGAGGACCGTTCACTATGATACTCCACATATCATAGTCGAGTGCTTGTATGAATATCTTCATCCGAGCTTTCCAATAGGTATAATTAGACCCATTGAAAAGTGGAGGTCGGTTTGTAGATTGCCCCTCGGCTAGAGAAGTACCGACATGGGTTGCCATAGATCTTTGGCTCTTTGATTGTTAGATCAAAGAAGGGCTAGAGCACCGGGCTCTGATACCACTTGTTGCCCAGCTATACAACCCAAGAGGGGGGTGAATTGGGTTTTTAAAAATTTTAAGTTCAACTAATTACTTATGAAAGGTATTTGTTAAAAGCTTGATGAATGAGAAGAAAGACTTTAAATCAAGATTAATTTACTAAAGCAAGAATGCAAGGATATAATAAAGAAATAAAGAGAAACAATAAAGCACACCACAAACACAAGGATTTATAGTGGTTCGGTGCCAACCTTGCACCTACATCCACTCCCCAAGCTCCTACTTGGGAATTTCAATCCACTATACTTGTATTCAACCTGAATACAAAACGTCGGAAACTCCGACACTAGCTATCCCAAGCTAGTCCACTTGTTTCTCGGGTACAAGCTAACCCAAAATACTTCGATTTCAGGTTCGGATCAACCTTCCCTTGTTTTGGAAACCCTCCAAAAATAAGATCAATTACTCACAAAGAGTAAGACAGTTTAGAGCACAAATAAGTATAAGAATAGCTCCTTAAATGAGCGAATATAACAATAAAAATACTTTACTCAAATGAAGAATCCCCTTTTTGGATTTCCTCAAGGTGGATGAAAAGTTGAATGAACGCTTGAGAAGAAGATGAACTTGATTGAAGACTTCTTGAAGGCTTTGAAAGATCTCTTGATCAAGGTTGAACAATAGGCTTGAAAATTCCTCTCTTTGAATGATCTTGCTTTTCTTTTTCACAATCTCTCGTGTATATTGTGGATCCTCTCTCTTTTTCTTTTGGGTATTTCGTTGATCTCAGGCTTTCTCGTGTAGATTTTAGATCCTCTTGTATAAATGTTTGATCTTCTATTTTTCTTCCTGTATTTTCACCTTTTGAAATCTTTTATAGCATTAAGAAATAATAAAAAATATATTAGGCAGAAAAAGAGCCGTTAGAGTATTTTTAGGGAGCATAAAAGGCAATTAAAACGGGCAAAAAACTAGCCATTGCGGACGATTTCCGTCGCAGGGGTCGATTCATGAGTCGACTCATGCTTCAGGGGTCGACTCATGAGTCGACCTCTGTTGCAAAGACCAGAGATTTGGTTTCTGGAATTTTTTGGCTCAAATCAGCAGGGGTCGATTCATGAGTCGACTCATGCCTTGTGGGTCGACTCATGAGTCGACTCACAGGTCGTGCCAAGCCAAAAATCCAGCGTGCCAAGGGAAATTTTGCGTGCCAATCAGCTCATTGTGCCATGAGTTGACTCATGAGTCGACTCATGCACTTCAAACCTTCATAACTTCAAAAATATAAGCCCAAAAATAATGAAATTTTCACCAATAGATTACAAATCATTTATTCTACCAAATGATACTATCAAATCAGGATTTTAGTAAAATTATGATTTTGCCCTGAAGAGCATAAAGACTTTTTCAATTTAAAATATTTGTATCCCTTCAATCTGCTTTGTAATCATCAAAATCAATCTTGGAGCAACATACTTCAACTCCTCAAATATTTTTTGATACTCAATCATCCATTGAAAGATTTTTGACTGCTTGAAGATTTGGAAAAAAGGCAAACATCTCTCAACAGATCTAGAGATGAAATGATTGAGTGAGGCGATCTTTCTGGTGAGGTACTGAATTTTTTTTATATTTTTTGATGGGGACATCTCCAGAATCATCTTAATCTTCTCCAGATTTGTCTCAATTCCTCATCGACAAACCATAATCTGAAGAACATTTTAGAGCTAACGTTGAAGGCATATTTTGTGGGATTCAACCGCATTTGGAATCAGTGCAGGGTGTTGAAGATTTCTTGGAGATTGGCTATGTGATCTAGGGTGGCTCGGCTTTTTACCAACATATCATCCGCATAGACCTCCATATTATGACCAATTTGATCTTGAATATCTTATTCACTAATTGCTGATATGTTGCTCTGATATTTTTTAGCGCAAAGGGCATCACCCTATAACAATAGAGCCCAAAGACAGTAATAAAAGCTATTTTCTCCTCATTCTCAAGTACCATTCGGATTTAGTTATAACCATAGAAGGCATCCATGAAGGTGAGGAGCTCGTGCCCAAAAGTGACATCCACCAATTGATCTATTTGAGGGGAGGATAGCTGTCTTTGGGATAGATTTTATTCAAGTTAGTGAAGTCTATGCACATGTGCCATTTTTCGTTTGCCTTCTTGACTAGCACCACGTTAGCGAGCTAGTCAGGATATATTGCTTCTCGAATGAAGCTGACCTGAACCACCTGGTCCACCTCCTCAGCAATTGCTTTTGATGCTTTGGGGTAAAGCTTCTCTTCTTCTACTTTATAGGATGGAGGGTTGGATCCACTCTCAAGTGATAAGTCATCACCTCTAGGTCTACGCCAGGTATATCTATCGTCATCTAAGTGAATAGGTCCATATTTTTCTATAAAAGAGTAGTTAGCAAGTTTTGTTATCTGATCTATGAGATTTGATTTTCATGGTTGATGGAGATTTTTTTTCCTTAAAGAGACCTCCACTAGATCCTCGGAGATGGTCGAGCATGCTCCCCCAGCCTGATCATCACAAGCATCCAAACCTATTGGGAATTTAGGTTGGGATGCCCGTTGGTTGTTCCTCCGCTCGCAGCTTAGCAGTGAAAGCACTATCGAGCCATGGCTTGATTGCCTTGGACTTGCCCCATTCCGGCTTCCTTCGAGAACTTCATCATCAAGTGGTAGCTCGACGACCACTGCCTTCAGTGCTCCTAGACTTGATCGGCCAAGTATTGCATTGTAGGCTGATGGTAGGTTAAGCACAAGGAAATCAATGTGAACGGTCACCTACCTAGGTTTGGTTCCTAAAGTAAGGGGCAGTTTGATAGTCCCTCCAGAATTACCGAACTTCACAAATAAATCTTGGATCAGAGTACTGAATTTATTCAACTATTCGGGAACAAATTCTACTACAGTAAAAGCAGCAAAGTACAAAATATCGATAGAACTTTCATTATCGATAAAAATATAGTGTACATTATAGTCAACTATATTAGCAGTAATGACCACTGCATCATTATATGAGGTTTGTACATCTTCAGCATCTTGTTTGATGAAGATCATTGGCTCCTCAAGCTGAGGCCTCTTCACCACATGCGGCTCCACTGATCCAGATGACCCTCTAGTTATCATATGAATTTTACCCCGCAAGGTCAATCTTCTACTATTGCTTGCCCCTACACACAGTTGTACTGGTGCTAGTTGAGGTTGAGGCTGAGGGGGCAAGTGTTGTCGCTGCTAAATACAGGATGTCTCTGTTGCTGCTATCCGACCCTTGGAGGATATTGATGTGGAGGATCTTCATCGGATGAACGATCTAGCCTTCTCTCTTGGATCAATGCTCAATTTTCTCTTTGAGCTGGTAACAATCTTCAGTATCGTGATCGTGGTCACGATAATAGAGATAATACTTGTCTAGATCATGGTGCCCAGTGTTGCCCAGCTTGCAACTCAAGAGGGGGGATGAATTGGATTTCTAAAAAATTTAAACTTAACTTACAACTATGAAGATTATTTAACAAGAGAAAGATAAGTATGGAGAGTGTAATTTATACAAGGGTAATAGTTGGATGCAAGAATGCAAAAGAATAAAAAAGTTTAAAAGGAAAGCAATTAAGCACAAACAAACAAGAAAATTTACAGTGGTTCGGTGCCAACCTTGCACCTACATCCACTCTCCAAGCTCCTACTTGGAAATTTCAATCCACTAAATTGTATTCAACCTGAATACACTCGTCGGAACCTCCGACACTAGCTATTCCAAGCTAGAACACTTGTTTTCCCGGATATAAGCCAACCAATACAATCCGATTCAAGTTCGGATCAACCTTCCCACATTTTGGAACCCTTCCAAAATAAAAAATAATGACTCAAAAAGAGTATTACAGTTAATAGTACAGAAATACAAATGAAGCTCCTTTAATGAGTGAATAAAGCATTAAATACACTTTACATAATTTAAAGGAAGCTCTTTCTGATTTTCTCAAGGTAGTTGGAGACTTGAATGAGTCCTTGAGGAGTTGGGTGAACTTGATTAAAAGCTTTAAACGCTTTAAGTGGGCTCTTTTGGGGAAAATTCAATACAGGGATAAAATGGTAATTTTAAAACTTTCAAAATTATGATTTTATAGCTGAAAAATATTAATTAATTTAAATTAATTAACATAAATTTACCCCTACACTAGGATCTAAATATGATATATAGCACATTCATTTAAATTTGAAATTCAAATTCGAACAGTAAACACTTTACTGTAATGTGTTCAGAACACAATACCTTTGTGCGGATAGTAGATTGTCGCAATCTGATCACCGTCGGGAGAGTCTGATCATCACGATGTAGTCACATAGTGTGCCTAACCTCTGTGGATCATCCACATTGAGCTTCCGGTCTGATCGACTCCTCACGAGTGCTAGCCGTTCGTTGTAGAGCCCTTTTGATGGTGGATGCTGATCGAACTCCTTCGATCGATGTCTGTCGATTCTTTGGATGCTCCAGATCATCAACAGACATGCTTGAGAGGATGTTGAAGATCTCTCTGAGATTTTGTGGGCTCACGATACTCTAGCTCACTTTCTCACTTTCCGAACCCCAGGCTAAACTCTAGGGGAACTCACCGAAAATTTTGCACCCACTTTTCTTTCTTTTTCTTCTTGGAAGGATATGGACTTCCTTCTCATGCACAAAACTTCTCATGCCCAGAATTTTCTCCAAAAATCTTTTTCTTGCACACCCCACTCTTCTCCTCCTTTTATAACAACGTCAAACGTCTTATCCAAAGAAAGGATAAAGATGAGTAATTGCACATTTGAATTCAAATCAAATTTTTGATTC